>NC_042617.1:366907189-367039395 GCF_901001135.1 Rhinatrema bivittatum
CTATAGCTTTCATCTGAGGCCAAAAGTTCCAATATGTGGGCATGAACAATAGCTCTTATACCCAGCTTCTTTGCAATTAAACCCTGTTCCTGTCCTTAGTTCACAGTATCAATAATTATATAGTCTCAGCATCCACGCACAGCAGAGGGATTTTGTGGTTTCCAACTTCTTTACTGATGGTTTGATCAGATGACTGAATAATATTTATATTTCTCGTATTTGATTGATTAGCAGCAATAAATAATAAGACAGCAGATAGAATAAACTTGTGACTCCACTTCTCAGTAAAGTCTCTGCTTCTAATTGGAAGCTCTATATTTACTCAGAATTCCTCATCGTATCCAATTCCTTAAATTCCTTAGATTATGCAAATGAAAGTTAGTTTAATCTTCCTTCCCCAATTTATTGTCTTGTCTCTTCCCACTGGAGGTGGTTAGAATATACACACAGTCCCATTATTCAATCAGAATTCGGTCCCGGATTTACTATGTTTTCCAGCATTCCTCTTTGGATTCTTTTAAGCTCCTTATGGAGCACCTGAAGGATACTTTACTCTCTCCCTTGTATTTTGCTGAATTTTTTCCAATCCTTGGGCAGCACAGGGTGGGCACTTCTTACACACTGAAGTAACCTTTTCCCAATAGCAACAAAGTTCTTGTTACTTATATGTTGTATCTTCCTTGTTTCTCCTATTAGTGCATTTTACTGGGATCCCTAGCTTTAGATGAAATTCGTAACACCTCTGTACCTTTCTGGATAAAAGACTCCCCCCTTCCAAAGTTTTGGTATGCTGGCTCCCAGGGAAAACTTAAGAAGCAGGAGGGGTAGAATAAAACATCTGTGCCTCCAACATAAGAGATGGCTCAAAACAGTAAATACAAAACTGTTCTTCCTCCTGCAGCAGGTCACTGTCACTGTGTGTGCTCGTTAGGAGACGTAGCACAAGCAGGTCTTCCTTATCCAGGCTCACATCCATCCTTGAATACAGGGACGCCCCAATCCACTGTGACAAGGGACATGGAGGTCTTTTCATGTCCCCTCTAGCCATCCCTGATCCTCCCTTCTCTTCCCACACTTCCCATCCCCATCTCTCTCTTCCCCACCCCCACCCCCAGATCCCTTCCTTCCTCTCCTTCCTTCCTTTCGTCCCCAGCACCAATCACAGAAATCCCTAAAGAACCAAATAAATCGTACAAAGAAATGTTGTAAAATGACTTTGTTTCTGTAAAGTAAGAAAAATATTACATTTTTATTAAGCAAATGTCTTCAAAATTATGAAGCTTTGCACACATACTTTTGTATTTTTAGAAAAGGCTGCATGCACATTTTCAGGAAAAATTTGTGTGGACATTTTAGCAGCTGCAGCTTGCGCAGGCAGATTTGGTGGGATCATTTTCTAAGCAGACATGCCCATGAGCCCACCTTGAAAATTGTTGCAACTGATGCATATTTTTTGATGAGTTTTTTATGTGGGCTATGTAAAAGCAGCCCTCTTAGTGCTTGTCGCCATCTTTCCCTCCATGGACAGTCTGGAAATCCATGAAGATTTTTACAAGGATGTGGAATGCAGATTTAGGGGGTCATTTTCTAAAGGGATCACACGTGATAGCTAGCTCGGGGCGGAGTCTGCACCGGAAGGGGAGGTGTCGGGGCGGAGTCTGCACCGGAAGGGGAGGAGTCCTTCACACCCACCCCCCCGCCCCCTGTTACCGCCGGATTTTCTAAGGTCTGTGACCTTAGAAAATCCAGGCCTTAGGGAGATACATTGCCACATCATGTGCACGTTATGATTTAGCCCTTGAAACTTTTATTTAAAAAAGTGGAAGCTCTCATTATAAACTTTGGGTGATATATCTATGAAATATACCCTTTGCTCTATGAGAGCCCCACAATACATTTCTGTATAAATGTTATTGTTTATTTACTTGTTTTAAGAATATCTATGACATCTTTTAAGATACAAGCTTTCAGGAACACTAGCATCTCTTCCTCAGGCAATGTTTTGTCCCCTCTTACACTCTCATTGAAATTCAATGTGTTCCACCAAAAGAATGCTGTTGTGTTTGTTTCTAAGCACCTTTCTGCTGGTAATGCTAAACAGATGTGTGATATATAGCTGAAGGTATCTTGGACAACTTGCAAACGAAGCCCATACATTTCCTTTAGTTTATTAGCCTGTAACCAAACCCGCAATATTTCTTATGGCAAAACCAAAACCACAGGTTATGTCCCACCTCTACTCAAACAGCACATATTTGGTCACGGTGCAATTACTTAATGTTTGGTACTTGCCAAGAACTACAATTCTTAGTGCATATTCTGCCTGGGATTCAGAAAATGTCTTTTCTAGGCATTTGGTCTACTTAGGTTACAAGATAGTTAATGCTGTATGCCATACTTCTCATTGGTCTCGTATTCTCTGTGGTAATGCGGTGGGTAGGAAATAAGAATATATTAGTTAGGCCTTGTGAGCATATTGGATACATCTTTATCCATCATGTTTCTTTGCATCTGTGCATTTTCATGATGTTGCTGCATCCAAAGAAAGGACTACGATATGCAGTAAGGTGAGCAATTCTGTCCTTCCAAACTGCATGGTACCTTATTGATTCTGAAGAACCTACCAAGTTCACATTTGTAGATTTAAGTCTTACACAATGGGTCAAGTTGCCTACCCTTGGAGCAAGCCATACATTAGACCTCATTTTTTTTCAAGAAATGATTTATTAATGTCTGGTTCTTTTTTGACTTGACCACTTTTTATGGACTGATCATTACCTAATCTCTTTTTCTTTAAATCACATTTCTCCCTATCCCACTCAGTCTAAAAAGGCTTTTCAGTCAAGAAATCTAATATTAACAACAATGATTTTGATTTGTTTGCCACTGAACTGAATTCTTTTCCAAGAGACTTTGATAATTTATCTTTAGTTAGTCAAGCGGGTATTTGGAACAACATACTTAACCAAGCTCTTAACAGAGTTGCTCTATTAAAAGCATACACCATATGACATGGTTTAGATCATCCTTGCTATGATCTTGACCTACACATTTTGAAAAGGTAAATGCAATGTTTAGAATGCCTTTTGCAGAAAAGTAGATATTAGGACTCTAGTAATGATCTTAGAAATAGATGGCTGGGGGGATAACAAATATTATCAGAATGCTATTAAATTTGCAAAAAATAAATATATTTCTGACAAGATTAAATCTGCTGACAATAGACCACACCAGCTATTTAAGACTATTGCCAATTTTTCTACTTAGCCGGTATCTCCAACATTAATTCACGCTTCCTGTTTGGAAAATAGTTTTACAGACCTTTTCTTTAACAAGATTAACACTATCTGTGACAGTTTTAATTCTGGTGAATCCATGGATCAATCAGACGTAAGCTCCCCCTCTCCTTTGTCAAGTCCCTTGTCCTCATTTAATCTTGTATCAGCTGCTGGAATTGATTTATTGCTTTGATCATTTCATCTTACCATTTCACAAATAAACCCTATGCCGTCACAATGAAACCCAGCAATGAAAAATACATTGCTGGGTTTAGGAAAACCAATTTCGTCTACTGTTAACAAGCCTTTAACTACAGGCGTGCTTCCTAGTCAACTTAAAGTAGCTAGGGTTTGTCCTCTTCTTAAGAAGTGTTCTTTGGATCCAGATATTCCTTCAAATTAAAGGTTTATTTCAAATCTTCCAATGCTTACCAAAATAATTGAGAAAATTGTATTTGATCAATTATATGATTTTGCCTCAAAAACTAATATATTTCAGCCTTTTCATCTGGAGTCAGAAAAAGGACACAGCACTGAATCTACACTGCTTTCATTAAATAGTGATATCAGAGTCAAGGCCAATGGTGGTAGAGATGCACTTATTCTCCGTTTGACATCAATGCCACTTTTGACACCATCGACCATGGTTTCCTTCTAGCACAAGTTCATGAAATTGGTATAACTAATTCTGCTTTAGCTTGGTTCCACTCCTAATTCAGTTGATTGATCTTTTCATGATGAATGGAAACAACAAATTTCTGACCTTAAGTTGTTGCCTTTTGGTTTTCCTCAGGGATCCATTCTTTCCTCACTTCTCTTTTATATTTTTCTCTCCCCACCTGCTACCTTTATCCATGGATGTGGGTTCCATCCATCTTTTTATGCAGATAGCATCCAAATTACCACCTTTGTCGATTTAAAGGCCTCATTTTCCCTTTCAGCTTTCAATAACTATTTGGACCAAGTTGCGGGTTGGCTCCTTCACCACAAATTAAAGATCAGACCTGCTAAATCAGAGACAATTTGGATACACCTTCGTGATGCCATCCAGACTACCAGACCATTTATGGTCAATACAATTATCACAATCAACAAAGTTGTAACAATTCTTAGGATTACATAATGGACAGTAATAAATATAAAATGTCAAAAAAGAAAATTATAATAAAGATTGCACTTTCAGAATAACTGCTTAGCTATGCCAGAAGCGTCAGGCCCGGGTCGTGGAAGGAGGTCACGCAATCCAGGCTGAAGATAAACAGATATATAAGGTACAGCTAAGGTGGGGGAAGAGAGTTGGATTGGGGTAGGGTGGGGTGGGATGGGATGGGGTTTTGGGGAAGGAGTGGGGCCCAGAGTTAGAGTGTTTTGTGAAAAATAAAATCGGACCAGGGAGCAAGGGATGGGGGAAGGGGGAGAGACTGTCACTGACCACCGGACTTTATTTTATGTTAACCAGCTAATGCAGGGCATTTTGGGGAGCAGGCAGCAGGCTCAGCCCAGCAGGGCCCAGCCTTTGGAGCTCAGATGGGAGGGAGGATAGGGGCAGGTTGGGGTTTTAGGCTCACAATCTTTTTTTTTTTTATGCTTCAGCATTTAACTGGCTATAGTCTTTTGAATATAGCCAGTTAAGTCTCAAGTTGTTTTGGCTAAGATTAGCCAGATAGCTTTAAACATAACTGGACACTCAAAAGAATATCTGGTTATGTTAGCCAGATAACTTAAATCGGGATATTCAATAGGACGTATCCTGATAACTTGTCCATTAAACGTCCTACTGAATATGGACCCCACAATATTTATAAGTAAAACAAAAGCATATTCACCTTAAATAACTTTTCACATCTGGTTGAAATCCCTCTTCATGCAATACTATTATTCTTAACTAAAGTTCAATGCTCACTTTTCACAAATACAAATATTACAGGTATATCTTCTTTAAAAAGTTCATGCAATAAAAGTTCACATAATTCCTTCAGAAGCGATCACTGGCAGCTTTTTATAAACCTGGCAAGAGTCAACCATTTAAAACCAGAAGTTAACTGGTACACACTTCACTCTGTAAGAGTTATTGATCAATTTTCTGAGTCATGGCATAGAGGGAACAGAGAGGCTAAACTAAATGAAAAGGAATAGTTTTGGATACATTTCCTGGGGACTGTCCAACCTGGGGGATTAAACAGTGAGGTAGAATGATACAGTTTGATTTGAAATATGCTTTCAGTTGATTCTACTGAGCGAGATAGGTAGCGGTGATGTAAAGGGGTTTGACCAATAGCCATCAGCCACATGGGAACATTGGATAAGCTTTACATGGTTAGAATAATGGCAGCATTGTTGTTTGCAGGAATGTTCAGATGAAGAAGAGCCTTGCAGGAATGCTGTGAAAGTGAAGAGGAGTCCCATGTGAACGTTATGAATAAAGGAAGTTCCCCTGAGGCAGGATAATCTCCGAAATGTGGCTCGTGTTGGGATGATTGTTTAATTTTGGAGTTGGGACCTCATCAGTTGGATCTTATAAATTTTCAAAGATAAGTGGTTTTTTTTTACATTGACAATATTATTTTGGAAGATGAGCATTTAATCGCAGTACTGACATATTTGTATACGCATACAAATTTAAAAAAGGACATTAAGGGACCAATGCTTTAGTGGCAGAACAAATTAATGGTGCATAATTAATTGTATTTTCGGTACACTTTGCCGCTGCTTTGATGGACCATTAGATTTCTATAACAAGTGGTCTGGTATAAGACAGCGTGTGCAATAGAGATGTGCAATGCATCAAGTAAAGAGCTGTAGCAGAAAAAATGGTGGTTTTTTTATTTGATTATTATTATTTCTGCTTTGGATATGTCATATTTTCATGTAGTTCACATTTACATATATTGTAATTTGTGTACACTCATTTGTGTGCATGATATAAAATACATGCGTATGATTACATGCACCCCCTCCATACACGTGTAGAGACCACCCTGGTCTTCACTAGGTAGCCCTAAATCTCTGCCTTTAGAAAGATAGCAAGGAGGGAGATACCATCCTATCAGCACCTCCCTCAGAAGATATCTGAGATGGTTGAATCCCTGCCTAGAAGGTGGGGGCTAGGAGTCTAGAGAGTGTGGTCACTTGGTTTGGTTTTCAGAGAGTGAGAAGCTGTTTTGGTTTTCCCTGATATGAGTAGGGCCTGACTGGCCTAGCTCATGCTTTTAGGAGCCAGCTTCCTAAAGTGCACCCCCTCCCCTTTTGCCTGTCAGGATCTGCCTCCAGTTTGGGTAAAGAGAATTTTGTTACAGTTTGGGCATTGTTTTGGATTTTGCCAGTGATAAAGCCTTGGTCTCTTTCAATGAGGGACAAATCCCGAATCTGGAGGCCAGGGGTAAGAAGACCTGTGCTCTTTTTCCCTTGCAAAGGGAATGGCAGCAGTGACTCATCACCTCAGAAGAAGTGTTTGGGACTTTGAAAGTTCTTGCCCTTTTGGTTGGTGAGGAGGTTTAATAGCTTGGTTCCTTCAAGTGCCAGACATTTTCCAATAAGAGGTCACTTATGGAGGAGTCCGGAGAGAAGAGACAAGAGCTTTGGAGACTCACAACTGGATCTCCACGCTTTGGGACACAGGACACAAGCTGGGGACAAACTGGATTTGTGTGAACCTCGGATATGATTTGTGAAACCAAGGGGATCCTCTTCACAGATAGGAAATTCTCTGCCCAGCTGAGATATCTCATCTGCTCACTCTCTGAGGGGTAAGATCTCGTCCAGGGCCCTGTTCTGAGGATACACAGAAGAAAGGAAAAAGAATCTGCACTGTAAATACCCCAGTGGGGAGCACAGTTGTAAAGTGAACAGGATTTATTTATTTCTGAAGAATCACAATAAAGTTAATTTGAACACCCAATCTGTATCCTGCCTGTTCCCTGCAGCACCACCACTGATAGCCAGCAGCACAGTAGCATAAGACAAGAAAGATTTCACTATGCTGCCTGGACCTTGAAAGTCAGCCTTCCTCCCACTAGAAAGGACCCATACCTTAGGACAAACACAGAGGGGAAAACAAGCCCATGGAGACAACCCCCCCTGTATAAATATGTTTTTGGCCTCTGTGACACATCCAAGCAACCAAGAAAGGGTTCGCATATAAGGGCCATGTGCGCATTTTTAAAGTTATCCTGCCTGACAGTAATTTATAAAAAGGAATTTCCATGGGCAAAAAATGGTGCTTTACCTGGGAAAATGGCCTGTTTTAAAATTGCCCACCCAATATGTGGATAAATGTATTCGTGTGTGTCCTGCATGCATGTAGGATTACCCGGACTGAGCAGAGACGTTCCTGGAGGGAGAGCTGGGGAGGGGTGTGGCCGTATGCATACACTTTGGCATTTTCAAAAGTAGGTGTGTAAATTTCCTCAAACATTTCCCGTATACAGATTAGCAGGTGTAATCATGTGCAGGCCTTTTTGCTGGGATAAGCTTCAAAGAGAACATACTTGTGTTTTTCAGAGAAATACAGAGCGTGGTGTGTAATCAGTTGCACAGCAAGGAATACTGAACCAAGGAAATACTAAAATCTAGGCAGAGCTACAGATCGAAAGAGAGGCCAAGACCCAAAGCAAAGAACCTCAAGCAGCACTGTCTGAATTATCAATAAGGCTCCATACTCAGTAAAAGTGTTCCTAGCAGTAATTTGTTATGGGTTTGACAGTTGCTTGATTTTGATTGTAATTATCAGTACTCTTATATTATGGCTTGGTGGAATCCTGCACGGAGTGGCAGATATTAACATAAAAAGCTTCCTGGACAAATTGGATGGGCTATTTGCTATCATTACTATGTTACTTTCGGGCAGATTTTAAATGCCCAGCATGCGTAAATTCCAGCCTTTACGCGTGTGTCAGGGCCTTACGCGCACCAGGCGAATTTTCCAAGAGGCCTGGCCACACGTGTAAAGGTCAGTACACACTCAAGTGCAGGGCCTCTTGGAAGGGGTGAGCCGGGGGGGGGGTGTTCTGGTCAGGGAGGGGTGGCGTATGCATGTTATAAAATCGGCGCATCCATGTATGCATGCCGGGAAGCGCGTACATATGGACGCGCACGAGTTTCTTTAAAAATCTACCCCTTATTTCTATGCGAGTACGTTGATTTTGAAGGCTGGTGTAACTCATGCGCATATTTGCTGATTTTCTCACAGGGAAAAAGTTATAAAATGACCCCCAATATGCAAATAGATTCACAGAGATTAGGTTTGCATTAATAAGCCAAGCTGCATGATTCTTCAGCTCATCAGTGATTTTGCATAACTTTTTAAAATAGCTTCGCAAATGTAAAATTGCAGCAGATAGATGGAAAACAGCGCCTGCTGGAATTCACAAGTGTGTTTGCACATGATATTTGCCATTTTTCCACATGTAATTGCTTTTGCAAGGCTGCTCACAGGTTAGAACAATGACCACAGGGAGTAGGTGATGCCTTTTTATTCAAGTAACTTAATATATTTTATGAGTAGCCTTCAAATGTTACACTCAGTCTCCTCCTCAAGTTATAACATCTCATGAAAGCAAGTCACAAATATATCAAGTATAGTAACAAGGTTTCACCTACAGATTGTTTGCCAACCCATATTTCTAGAGATCCAGACGACTAACAGAACAATCGCACTACTTCATCCATTCTGCCTGTGGAAACCAACCTATAGCTGAGGAAAATCGCCCACTATCACATACCAGAGCTATAATTTACCATTTTAATGAGCCTGTGGAGTGAGAGACACACCAGGTCCTCAATCTATGCAGAGAAATAGAAGTACAAAATTTGGGGTGCACTGTTGCTGCTACTGTGAACTCCATGCTGGTATGTTTCTATATTTTCAACTGAAGTCTTCAGTTAGTAGCATGGTTCTGTGCATTCCCTTAATGCGCCTAGAAGTGGTGTCCTGCTGCCAGGCCCCAAAGTATACCAAGACTGGGACAATCCATGGACCGCTATGGTACCCAATTTCATGAGAGAGCTAGCATGCCACTCCATCCATTCGGAATACCCCTTTCAGATAAATTATCATTTCAAAGGGATAATTCTGGGACAACAGAGAGCATATAGCTTTGGTGAGAAATTGGAACTAAACGACGTGGTCACATCTTTGCTGTCTGGAAGGACAGTGATTTACTCTGCTATAGGGCCATCATTAAATCTATTATATGTCCCTGAGGAAGTTCTTTCTCGTAATTGGACCTTTACTGTACCTAGTGGTTATTAGTTAAAGCCCTCCCTTCTTATCCTTACCTAAGATTTCACCTTTCAGTATACAAATTTAGCTATAGAAAAACTCAGAGGTATCCATATATACAAAGTAGGTATACAAAATCCCATAAAAGGGGAAATGTATGGCACAAAATCAATAATATTTATCAAACCTTTTACTATTTACTTTTATGGGATTTTGTATACCTATATACATTTAGCTATACATGTACATTGATCATGCATTGATGGCATGTAAATCCATATCCATACATACCTTTTGCCTTGTGCCCTAATTGTAAGACACAATGGTACCCTTTATGCCCCCTACACACACTTATCTCCCTACCCCCATCCCCACACTCCTATTGGCCCTACACAATTTTAGCAGTCCCTACCCCATCCCCACACACCTATTACCTTCCCTAGTTACCCCCATACATGCCCTTATCAAGCTCCACCTCATTCCCACACGCCTATTGCTGCCAATTACATACCCTGTCCCTACTAATCTACTTACCCCATGTGGTTAGGAGGCTTCCATGATTCTTTGTAGGCCTTTCCAAACCTGCTTCATGGTCCTGGCATTGCACCTGACCAGGAACAGCAGATGCTCAGTCACCACCAGGAATGCCAGTCATGACACATCCCTGGTGATGAAGTTGGGCTGCCGAGCCGGTGGAGGCATTGCGGAATGAGCCTGCCCCGAAAGAATCGGAAGTTGCATTGTCATGTAAAAACTTGCACATATATGATTCATGTGTAAATATAAGCACAAAATTTGCATGTAACATGCCTGTACAATTTATGCATAGTTTATATTTTGCATGCATATGCGTGCGCTCATTGTAAAATTCATACACAAATGTGCATGAACCCATATGCTGCACAGTTTGTAAAATAATAGGATAAATATTTGCACCAAAAACGTAACGCATGCAAATCTAGGAAGGCAAATAGGCTTGAAAGTTAACTTCCCTGTGTGTTAGAACATTCATTTTTCAGTTCATTTATTTTGGCTCAGAAGAATACTAAAACATCACAACTAAAACCGATAGATTGTCACTGTTTTAAACAAAAAGACAAAAAATGGAAAATGATTTCTTCAGCTAATATATGAACTGTAAAATGTTATTACATATTTTTAACAGATTATAAGATGTTCTGTGTTGCAGAGACCTGCTAAAATGATTGTGTGATATCTCAGCCATTTTCCTTAAAATAATATGAAGTTTAGGAAGATGGCAAATTTAGGTCTGGAATATCACTGCAAGTATATTCACATCGAATGCATTAATCAAAGTTAACTCACTGTGCTAACTCTCAGCAAATTAAAATAATGATATCACTTTTGTAAAATACTGTTAGATATGATTCATGTCATTTTATTCAATGCCACCATTTTTTTTAACTAATAATCTTGAATTTGATTTAAAAATTCAAATTCATATTGGCATTTTCACTGCAAAGGAAACCTAAAAAGATATTGACTATAGCTAGTGCACCGTTTCCATTAAAATGCCTGTGAAAAGTACACAAGGAAGGTAATTTTATAACTGCATTGGCGCACTCATTTTCAAAATGAAATTATGCACTCGCTCTCACTTTGAAAATTCCCTGCACATGTTTACGCCTACTAATTTGTGCAGGTAGTTTTCTTGAAAAAGAAAGATTGCATGCATCCTCTGGAAAATTCCCAAGTATGCACAGAACCACAAAGCTGTTTCCAGCCCTGCCCTTGGAATGCTTTGCCTACTGCAGGTAAAGTTACACGTGTATGGTATTTACTGCTATAAGTTTACCCTCACATAACAGGGAGGGCAAGTTTCTACTTGGGTTTTAGGGCATTTAATTATTGGGAATAAGTGGAAAACCTTTGATCCACTTCAGACTAATTTTGCTTTACCTGGCCTTCAATATTTTAGTTGGATGCAGAGAATGCACTGTTTTCTTTCATTAAAGTTGGACTTACTAGGTTTGCTTGAGCAATTGACTCTCTTGTCAATTTGTTGAAGTATCTCTTCCTACACTAAACAAGTTACTCGATTTTACAACTTTCTTTATTCTGGTATACCGTCTAGGTGTGCTGGTACGGAAAAGGTCTGGGAAAAAGATCTAGACATGGAACCGGATCCAAGCTCTGGATGTAAATTTTCAAATAAATCTAACTGTGTGTCTTCTTTTGCTTCAATTACTCAATCTTCATTTTTTACTGCCCATAAGGTGATTTTGGACTCCTATTAAGGTTGCAAAAATGTTGCGTAATGGCGATGTCAAATGCAGGCCATGCAATATGGGAGTGGGGTCGCTATCACCTTTGCTTTTCCTTTTGCCCTAATTTGTTTATTGGCAACGAGTGTGGGAGTGTATTCTACACTTTCAGGAATCCTCATCTTTTTCTATTGATATTTTCAAATCCTTGGCTATACAAACGTTATTGGTTGGAAGTGAGGAAAATCTTCTCGAATGTTTGCTGTCCCTTGCTTTAATGATGATTCTCACGTACTGGAAAGATAATACAGGTTTAGATTGCAATATGCGGTGGAATACTGTGCAGATATTCTAAATTGAACTTGCTACAGCTGTTAAGAAGGGTACTGCCCTGAGTTGTAAAATGATGTGGAATCCTCTACTGTGTTTTTCAGCATCCTGATTGTTAATAGATGTCTTGTCTTAGGGGGATTATCTTCCTGTTGGTTGTTGTTACCTATTGAATGTTGTTTGTATTGCCTTGAAAATCAAATAAATAAGTTGAACTAAAAGCTCATTTCTGTGGGTAAAGCAGTGTTTTACCTGGAGAAATGTTTAAAATGTCCCTTCCTATGAAATGTATGATGCAGTAAATAGCCCTTTTATGTTTCTTGTTCTGTTGACTTCTACTTATATAAACCTTGAGTTGTGTAAATATTTCTATGACTAGAGTGGCCAACTCTGGTCCTCAAGAGCCACAATCAGGCCAGATTATCAGGATATCCACAATGAATATGCATGAGATACATTTACATGCACTGCCTCCTTTGTATACAAATCTATCTCATGCATATTCATTGTGGATATCCTGAAAACCTGGCCCGTTTGTGGTTCTTGAGGAACGAAGTTGGCCACTCCTGCTCTATGGTATTTATGCTGGAAATAAAAAAAAAGACATCAGGCCCAGCTTTTAAACTCGGTAACGTGGAGGCTTATTCCTGCATGCAATCAATAACACACCACGTTTTTCAAAGAACGGAGACCTTTTCAAGTAGACAATTCCTGTTTCCCCTCCTTCCCCAGTATGGTTTTACTTAGACAGAGTACCGAGTGTGCAGTGGAGCAGAGCTTCCCAAACCTGTCCTGAGTTTTCAGGGTATCCACAATGAATATGCATGAGATAAAATTTGCATGCTATGGGGCAGTGCATGCAGATTTAGCTCATGCATATACATTGTGGATATCCTGAAAATCTTACTGGCTGGGGGTCTTCCAGGACAGGTTTGGGAACCACTGCAATAGAGCTTTATGTAGAAAAACAGAGTGCCAAATCTTCCTCTCGAAAATGATCAGACATAGCTCCCTAGTGCAAGTCAATAAGTATGTGGCAATTAATTAGGATTGCGTGTTTGGTTTGCTGTCATGTGGCAGCCCAGCTGCAGAATCCACACTTTCTTTTCCCTTCGCTTGAGGAGGGAATCTAGTTTAGATGCCAGATAACCTCTTATCCATCCTAACAAGGAAAGATCTAGTTAAATTACAGTATTCTTAAACTAAAAGGATGGGCAAGGGGGGGTTCTCTAACTAGTAACTGCACCTGCGCTGAAAGCACTTCCAGGATGGCTGTGGCACACTCCCAACATCTGCTCTTTTCATTGAAGTTAGCTGCAAATTGAAATTCCACTGCAATGTTTTTGGACGCGGGTTGAAACAAGGAGACTGTCAGAAATCCTCTTTAAACTCACCCTTATCCAAACAGGAAACTGACCCCTGATCCCCAAGACGTAACAGTACACCAGTGGAAATTTCATTATCCCTGTTTCAGCCATACTAAGTGAAAATTAATTGTGTAATTATCTGGATGAGTGCATGTGTAAAATTTTACAATGTACCAGTTAGCTTAAGTAACATGTTAGCTGCATGCTTTAGCATAAACTGGAGACTCTCTTATGCATTAAAAAAAAAACCCCAAAAAACCCCAGTATAACAAATCAACAACTCTTGAAGGGGAAAACATCTGTCTGAGTAAATACTCAACATAAGAAACTGATGATCTGTTTTAATTTTATGACTTTACACAGTGCTTACCGCCATAGCAGAAGAAACTCTGGGAACCGAAGCAAAGCTCTCTTAAAGTGGGCCATATTACCCTTCGTTTTGCATTAGACACCCGAATGGCTTAAAAACATGCCGATGAAAAGATTTGCCAGTTTGATTGTGCACCTTTTCCTTGTCCAATAGTACAGATCTGCCTGGGAGTTTATGTGTCATGCATTTTGGCAGCCTTTTCACTGCACCTGCCCAGAAAATGTCTTGGTCCTGCCATCTGGCAGTTTCAATGATCTTAATATGCAATTGCACCAGTTGAGATGAATCTATTAAGAGAACCACTGGTGAAACATGAGATAATGAGCACACATCAGATTTACCACAAGGAGACTGACGTTCCAGGGCAAAGTTAGAAGACGGCTTTGAGGGGAAAGCATCCACCTCCCGGTTTTTTTTAAATGTTCGACTTGCGGAGTTTTACTCTTTAGTTGTGATGCATTAGCCTTTAAAACGGAACTCCTAATCGGCCTTGATGATTGTAGGGCATGCTGTATAGCATGCTGTATAGCAATAATATTTGTTGTTAGCAGTATGCAACTTGGTTACATATGGTCAGAGTTGCTTTGTAATTAAATAAGACATTTTTAGAATGAAGCAGTTGACTCGTTCTATTATATTTAAAAATTAATTACACAAGATGAAATCATGTGAAGATGAATGATCATTCTTTTTAAAATGGGTCCCTTGGCATTGGAAGATATTTTTGTCTGTATAATTAGCGAACTGTTGTAATGCAATCTTGTTACTGCATTCTCAGTTTTCAAAATCACCGAGTCTGCACATGGCCAAATGGCTGCAAATATATGTGTATTTTCTAACTATATTTTTCTCATGCTACAAGAAAGGAATATGGTCTGAGTTGGAGGATATTTGGCAGGTTTGCTCCCGTACATAATTTTTTGAAACTCACCAAAAATAAACAAGTCCACTAGCAGAGGTGTACAACTGTACAAAGACTAATGTAAAACACTCTCGAACTGTTAACCAACTTCAAAGCTGCAGCAGAATATTTAAAGAATAATCAGAAACTAGCCCACAAAGGGTTGATGGTAAGGGCTATTTTATTCCAATCATCAGTCCAAATGTTCAAAATCCACTTAATAGTATATTACTGCCAAATTGAGCAGGGTAGACAGAGCCGGTTCTCTAGTTGCCCATGATAATGTGGGCACCAGGCATGACCTTGTCTGCACCTGGGAGGAGTGGGGCCTGTAAGGTTTAGTTAGGGACATTAGAGTTGGGCTGCTTGCTGTCCTTGGATATTCAAACCAATCAGTTGTTTCTGTGCTCTTATTGGTGGTGTCCCAGTGTAGCATGGGAAAAAGAGGGCCGTCCCTAGAGACTGGTATAAAAGTAGGGGAGGCAAGTGTATCACCCGCACTTTAGGCCATTTGGCTTGCTCATTCACACCCCTCCCACCTGCCCTATATTGGAATATTATTGTATTGTGTGGATCAAAGTCACAACTGTGGGAGGGAGGGCACAGAATACCTGAGCAGAGTTTGGGACAAGGTAGTATCATTGGATTGGCACGGTGGGCTGAGTTGTCGATGCAAGGTACCCTGAGTGGATTCGGTGTGATTGGGTGCAGTCACATTAATGTGGGACCCCTTACTAGATTGTGATGGGGATCTCATGGGCTGGCAGCTGTGTGGCCTGGGGATAGTGCATCTTGCTGCATGGCATGGCCGATGTTCACCGAGGCAAATTGGAAATGTTTAATAGGCTTGGGTGAAATTGTCTGGTATTATTCAGGTGTAATAAAGCTGTGGCCTTTTTGATTACAAGATTGTTGTTTGGTGTTTTATTTTAGGGAATGCAGAGAATTTGTAAAGAGAACTGGTGTGGGTAGAGGCCAGCAAGTCCTGGTTGCCATATTATAAAAAAAAATGTATATTACATCTAAAATCATTTATCTTTAAGTGCAAGCAAAGTCCTTGATTTTACTGTATCAGGGGAGTCCTCACCAGTATAAGAATTAACTGGGTAGGCAGCCATTTTCATTTTCTTACTCAGATTGATGATAGAAACCCAATAGCCCTTAGAGCATCAACCCTTGGTGGGCTACTTTCTGATGGTCATTTAAACATTCTGCTGCAGCTTTCAAGTTAATTAAGCTTTACATAATTTTTTGTACACATTTAAATTTCACAGAATAGCAGCCTATATGCTGATTATCTTTTGCATTAAAACCCCCCTTTTGTTCAACTGGCGTCATATTAGACAGAATGACAGAGCATGCAAACATTAGGAAGACAGGATGATGTAAATGCTTCCAGTTTCAGCTTAAAATATTGACTTAATTTTGCTTTGCTGAGTGATTTGTGTTTGTATGTACTTCATTTCTTTATCAAGTTTTACTTAATAAGTTGAACTGAAAAAAGAAACCAAATATTGGGTTAATACTAGCGGTAAAGAAAAGATTATTTTTTAAATCTAATTAATAATCCATAGCATTTTCCAGGCCTAACCAGAATAACTACCACTGGACTTGCCCTTCTGGGTAAAATATAAAAATCTAGCACTTAATGGAGTTAAAAAAAATTTCAAACAAGAATAAAAAGTGCTACTCTTTAAAAATAAATTAAAGGTATTAGAGCATGGAGCAGCTTAAGCAGAGGCTTTTTCCTTCAAATGAGACAAAGTACCTCTTGGCCTTGCTTGAGTCTGCACTAGTCAACACATGTGAAAAAAGGGTTGAAATGCGATAGCAGGCCTCTCAGAACAGGGCCTCCAGAAAGCTTTTGCAAATGCTGACCACAACCCGGTTTAGCTGTGTTTTGGCTATCATGGAGGGCCAAGCCGCGAACTGTGCAGAGGTCAAAGGGTTTACCAGTCCTCCTTGCCATTTGTTAGTGCTCGTAAACAGGTTTATCTCTGTGCGCTGATTTACAGACACAGCTGCGGGTACAGTAATGTCTATGTCACCAAATTGCCAGAGTGAAATCAGCCAGAGATTGAGATGTAAACAAGCATTCCAACAATACTTTTTGTTTTCTATGTCTGCTTATAACAAAACAAGGGGCCCAGATGAATTTTATATTCCTGGAGCACAATCATTTGATCCTCAATTTTCTGGAAAATAATGAGAAATTATTTTCTTGCTTTGCAAATAAAGGTCAACAAATAAGCTGCAAGTGTCTGATGGACCATAGACTGTGTTATTACACTCTGTCAGGAAGAAAAAGCTAGTTAGATATTGTATTGACATTAAACCAATTACCATCAAGTATGAATATAATAATTTAATTGTACATTCATTGCTATATTACTAATGGTCATTTATACAGTACTACAAGATATATGCAGCACTATACAGAAATGCATAAGAGACAGTTCCAGTTCTCTGCAACTTACAATCCAATCAAGACAGACAAGGCAAATAAGAATCATTTGAATTTAGCTTTCATTTGGCATCAATAGCGAATTACGAAACCCAATTCAAACAGATTTTAACTTTTTTTCCCATAGAATTCATTTTATATGTTAGAAAAGCCCTTCATTCAGGTTCAATAATAGGATAGTATTCATAGAACTTCATGCAGCCCAATACATGCACGTATATGGGCACGCGGAGATCTACTATAGTTTTTTTGCGCATATCTGGTCCGTACAGATTATAAATTGTGCGTATGTTCCCATACACGTGAATATCTGCAATGCACTGAAATGCACACCTTTCCTAGCTATTTCATAAACATAGGGGTGTATATTCTACGCACAAAAGAATATAACTTGTTCACATAAAATCCTGATTTATATGTAGAAGCAAGTATACTTTAAAATAAGCGCGTATACTTGAAATCACCAGTTTGCCAATAGTTACTGCCACCAGTTCATCCAGATCTCCCACCTAACAATAGCAGACAACAGATGAGTCTGATATCAATTGTGCTAGATAATTAGCAGGTGGAAAATCGCATGAATAAATTGCCTAATGAATTCGCATAAATCTCACATAAAATAGCAACTTATGCATGTACCTCTTGCTCCACCCTGAAGGCCCCAGACCACACATTTTAGCACAATAAATGTGCATGCAAAACTGAAAATATGCGCAAACTTTTAACGTTCATAAAATTGCACGTACGCAAGTACAAGCTACCTACGCATGTATATGCTAATTTTATGCACGTAATTCCTTTGAAAATTAATTCATTAATCTTGATTAAATAAGAGTTCAGATTGCATGGGACTGATTTACGGAACAGGCATATTTCACTTCACGTCATTTCATTGATTTACATTTATCTGCTGTTGCTACAAACCGATCACTACACAATTTATAGGGTCAAGATATAAAAAAAAAAATTGCTTCCGTTTAAAGAAATATCTCAGAATTTTCAGTGAGAAAAATGCAGCAAAAAAATAAATAAATAAACTGGATAAACTTTTAGAAACCCTTCCATCTGTGTTTCTGTTTGATTCATCAGAGAGTAGCTGCATAAAGTTAGCAGGAAAAGTATTAGCAAGTTCAAGTGAAGAACTAAAATATACGGTAATCTAGAGATTTTAACAGATGAACACTAAAAAGCACCTATGTTTTGACTGGTTTTGTATGTATCGGATTCTGTACATTTCTGAGGACCTGAGAAGTGCATTGTCCTAGCATTTCCTTAACTGGGCATTAAGCACTTTTGTTTCCTTCTCTTCTGGCGTTATTTATTTGCTAAAGCTATTTGTTCACCTGTTAAAAAAAAAATAAAACATTTTGAAAAGCAGGCCCTTTGTTTTTTTTAATGTACCAGGAAAGAAATTACAAGTCTTGATAGATCAGTGGTGCTTTATTTGAAAATAGTTTTCCAAGGCTGACTCTAATTTTAGCCTTCTATTCCTCAAGTTTTGCTTTTGTTTCCATTTCATTTCTCACTCTTCATTTTTTTATGTCCTTCAGAGGAATTGTTCATTAAATATGACAGGTTAAAAGTAAACACTGAAAGACATTAATTTACTCATCGATGACACGGGAAGCAGCCAGTGCAAGCTTCATTACAATGTCCTCTTTATGTGCCTTAACTGTGTGCTGGAAGGACCACCTCTAGGGCTGGGACAGTGCTAACAAGGCTGCCAGATACTGCCAGCTGGAACGGTATTTTCAGTAATGTGGCCATCTGTCCACTGGGAGCTGAGCTGAGACCACCAACTCATTCCACATGAACACTGTCATTCAATATAGTAGGAAACCTGTTGAAATGCTAATCTGATTTTTGTAAAAGTGACATGCTTTCCACTTCAAAGAATCTTTACTACTGCATATAGGTTCTATACTATAAAGTTATGCTCTGCTCACCAGAATAATTAGTTCAATAATACTTTCTAAGGATGTACATTCCTTTTGATCCAAATGGAAGAAATGAGTCAATTTTCGGTTTGCTTTGGGGCAACCAAAGTGAACGAGTACTGACCCTGAAAAAAATCTGAATCCTTTCAGGATCATTCATTTCAGTCTCATTAAAGTATACGGAGGAAGAAAGCAATTCATTTTTTTTTGTACTCCAAGCCAGATAGAGCAGAGCTGGTTGGGGATGGGACAAGGAAGGAGCAGGGCTGATCGTTTCACAGCATTTCTTCAAACGGCTTATCCCAGCTGACAAAGACGTCAACTTTTTTTTTTATTTAGGTGACAAAGAAACTAAGAGCACTTTCAGCAGACACCGTTTTACTCTTAATCACTCCTCCTACGGATCTCAGAGAGCTAAAGCACGGATTCTGGAACTCCTTGCTTTAAACTAGAGCAACAGAATAGCTTCTAAAAAGCTATTTAAATTAATTTACAGAAGAAAGCAAAAAATATGCTGTTAGATTCCCCCACTGACTTAGATGTGGTGGCCGAGTGAGACAGGATAGGGCAGCAGCTCTAGCAGGGGTGCTCCAGCAGGGCTATGCTGGGCACTCAAGCAATGGATCAATGTCCTTACCTTAGCCTGTATCTTAGAAATGATAAGAGAGCTGTTGACTAAGCTGGAAACTAATGACTCTTCCTGGCAGGAACATGACCAGGGCAATGGCTGAATCCAATGCTTTGCAGCAATAAACTCTTTGGGACTGGGGGCGAAGGAAGGCAGGCACTTCATCCTGGAGGACTTAAAAGGGACGTGCAGCAAACCAGCAGGCTATTGAAAGCACAGTGTGAAAGGCAGTCAGCACCTTTGTGAAGAGCAGGAAGGAGTTGGAGGCACTTGTGCATCAGCTTGTTCAGTAATGTGGGCACCAGGAGGAACTCAAAGCACAGTATCTTGTGATGCAGAGGTTATGTAAGGTTTAAGGGAAAGTGATTCCTTAGACCGCTGTAGGATTCACACTGCCCGAACCGGGGAGCTACAGGCCTGGCCCCTGCACGCGACTGCAGCAGATACGCTCTTCCACGAGGTCAGAGTCTGGGGGTCCTGTTGAGGCTCATTACCCCAGTCTGCTCCTCCTGCCCTGCCTCTCTCCTGGTTATACGGGAGGTGTTTTAGTCCCAAATGAAAAACATAAAGAAAGACATCCTTCTTTTACCTTAATTTTGAACTAAATGTTTATTTTGTGACATCTGAATAAGGAAGCAATTGCTCATGCTAGCATCATTCTTAATGCGCAGGACCTGACCCGAGACCGGTCCCTGAGCCTAGCCTTAAATCCAATGCCTGGCCCCAGCCCAAAGCTGAGTAACACAGGATCAAAGTAATGATAGCAGATAAAGAGCAGATAGTCGATCCAGTGTGCCCAGCAAGCTGCTTAGTGGTTATAACTGCACTCTGGGCAGGTTACCCATAAGCCTTCTGTTAAGGGTAGTAACTGTTGTTCCATGCAGACGATCCCCATGCATTCTTTCTTCATTTCTAACCACTTGCCTCTGGGGATTTGCAGTGTTTATCCTATGCCCTTTTGAATTAATCTACTGTTTTCATCCTCACCACCTCTTCCAAGAGGGCATTCCATCCTGGCTCTATCCTTTTTAAGATACAGTCTTCAGTACTGAATACAGTACTCCAACTGAGGCCTTACCATGGATCTGTACAAGGGCATTATCACCTCCTTTTTCTTGCTGGTTTTTTCACTTTCTGTGCAGCCCAGCATTCTTTTGGCTTTAGCTATTGCTTTCACAGATTGATTCGCTGCCATCAGATCACCAGACACTATCACCCCCAGGTCCCTTTCTCAGTCCATGCACATTAGTCTTTCACCCCTATCACATACAGCATTTTTGGATTACTGCACCCCAGCTGCATGACTCTGCATTTCTTGGCATTGAATCCAAGCTGTCAAATCTTCAAACACTTTTTAAGCTTTCTTAAACACTTTTCATTCTCTCTACTCCTTCAGGCGTGTCCACTCTATTGCAAATATTAGTATCATCTGTAAATAGACAAACTTTACCTTCTATCCATTCCACAATGTCGCTCATGAAATATTGAATGATGCTGGGAGCCAACTGAAGGCTGATTGCAGTCACTAAGATGCAGGTCTAGGCCCAGGTCTGATGCTGGGGCCCAGCTTGAGGCCAGGTACAGTTGGCAATGCCTGAGCCTAGACCCAAGCCCAATGCCTTGGCCCGGCCTGGCTGGATCACCAAGGCCTAGGCTTAGGCCCAGGCCCAACCCCAGGTCCCAACCTGAGAATGAGGCCCATCACTCAGACCCAGGCCCAACACTGGATTCCAGGCTGAGGACAGGTCCCATCGCTAAAGGCCAGGCCTAAGCCCATGCCCAATGTTGGGGCCCAGTCCAAGGTTAGTTCCCATTACCAAGGCCCAAGTCTAAGCTTAGGTGTAGGCCCAGAGGCTCAAGACCAGGCCTTCCAACATCTTCTTTCTTCGTGAAAAAGCAAAAATTGATGCTGACCACTGGAAGGATGAACCACATGATTCCACTGTGGCACCTTCCTCATTAGCAGATTACTCCATATTGATGTACAGACATACATTTCAAAGAATATACATTAAAATGGTGTGATCTGCTCAGAAAGAAAAGCATCATAGTGGCTTCATTTTTAAGCAATCTTCAAGCGGATTAGTGTCATTTTTAGATGATCTATGAAAAAAGAAGACAATGGTTGGCCTGGTCCTGGGCCTCTGCCCTAGGCCTAGGCCCAGGCCCAGGCCTCAGTGTAAGGATCCAGCCTCAGACCAGACCCTGGCACTGGGCCAGAACCCTGCATTGGGCCTGGGGCTGGGTCTGGGCTTTGACGATGGAACCCCAACTCCATGTTGAGTCCAGGTGATGGCTCTGGCCTAGGCCTAAGCCTCAGCAATAGAACCAGGTCTGTGGCTGGCCCCCAGTGTCAGGCCTAGGCTTTGGCAATAGGACCTGGCCTCAAGCAGGCCCCAGTATCAGGCCTAGGCCTTGGCAAATGGACCCAGCATCGAGAATAGGCCTAAGGCTCAATTCCTTCCCATTTTTGTTTTACATTGAGATCAATGAAGCATTAAAATTGCTTCCCCATTTGACTTCAATGTAAAATAAAAAATGAATGGAATGAATACATTTTTTTTTATTAATTTGAACCAAACTCAGGCAGGCAACCTGTGAATTAAATGGACAAACCAAAATGAAAAATTGTCCTCTGCACATCCCTAGTATAAAAGAAGTCCAGAGACTTAATACACAATTGGTTCCTGAAAACTATATCTTACGTCAACATGTTGTAAGTCAAAACCGATTGTCCCATAAGCACAATGTTATAAATTGGGGATTGGTTCTAGCAGTAGTGCCCGATACTAAATTTTCACCAAAATAACCCACAATTTAGTAATATATAGTAATGTAAAAAGCAGTGAAACATTTTGAAGCATTACTTTTTTTTGTCTGAAGAGGAAAGTGCCAAGGCATTCCTACAAGTCATTGCATTAACACAGTTTTCAAGAGAGGAAGTCCCTGGTATTCTTCCTACTGACATCACTTTGCCAGGCCTCAGAGTCCTTATCACACTAATGGATGTCTATTAGAAGATGCTTATGTGTATTAGATGTTGTAAGTTGGATAATGGATGTCAAATTAGAAACACTGTATCTCTGAATCATTGTAACTCGAAACATATTTGGTCTTAGACTTCCTGTACACTGTCTGAACCGATCCTATACATATGCAGTACACTCCTGAATACAGACAATATGCAGGGTAAAGTAGAATGTCAGATAAGCCAGTACCATTTTGAATTTAGGCACTGGTGGGGCAGGAACAACTGATCATGACTTCTGCCCTTGGGGATCCCAGCAAGACATTTTGGGGTATGGGGGGATCCTGCATGGAGGGATTCTTTGCAATTCTTCTGCTAAGGGCACAATTTACCAACAGGATTCATATCATAAAGGGGGTTTAATAAGTTGATTATTTTATTTGCCTTGGACGATTTATTTAAATCAGAAGAAAGGAGATGGCTGGGGGGAATTGATAGCGGTCTTTAAAATCATGAGAGGTCTAGAATGGGTAAATGTGAATCGGTTATTTACTCTTTCAGATAATAGAAGGACTAGGGGGCACTCCATGAAGTTAGCATGTGGCACATTTAAAACTAATCGGAGAAAGTTCTTTTTTACTCAACGCACAATTAAACTCTGGAATTTGTTGCCAGGGGATGTGGTTAGTGCAGTTAGTGTAGCTGGGTTTAAAAAAGGTTTGGATAAGTTCTTGGAGGAGAAGTCCATTACCTGCTGTTAATCAAGTTGACTTAGAAAATAACCACTGCTATTACTAGCATCAGTAGCATGGGATATACTTAGCTTTTGGGTACTTGCCAGGTACTTGTAGCCTGGATTGGCCACTGTTGGAAGCAGGATGCTGGGCTTGATGGACCCTTGGACTGACCCAGTATGGCAATTTCTTATGTAACTTTTAAATAAATAAATAAATAAATAAATAAATAAATAAATAAATAAATAAATACACATACCATCGCCAGGCACATTAGTCTGATTAATGCTCTTGGGGAAAGTTAACAACTCTTGAAATGCAGTTAACTTTTCAAGGGGAACTGCAAGGTTTTTCATGGACTGCATTAACACACTTTAATATTAATGAGCTGCTTTGCATACAAGATGACATTAATATTTGCTGCGAGGCACACAATTTTGGCATTATTGGAAATGCTTGTGCTGGAGTTATTCTTAAAGTGTGTTAATGCATTTTTAGAATATGTTAAGAGCCAGATGAATTCATCTTAGTAAATAAACTCCATAATATATAGAAACATATATAGAAACATAGAAATGATGGAAGAAGAAGACCAAACGGCCCATCCAGTCTGCCCAGCAAGCTTCGCACTTTTTTTTTTTTCTCATACTTATCTGTTACTCTTGGCTCTTAGTAACCCTTTGGTTATAATCTTTTCCCTTCTTCATCTTTGCAAAGGATTTCATTTTTTGAACAATATTCTTAATTTTCCTCCATTTTCTCCCATTTTTCCTTCTCTTATTAAAGATAATACATACTCAAATCTAAACTGTGCCTGTATTCTATCAATCTTCTCTGCTCCGCCTCACCTATCTTCTCACCTCCTGTGGTACAATGGAACCTTGATGAGCTTTTTAGAAAAAGGAACAAAATGTAATCCTTTACTCCATGGTTCATTGGTTATAAAGTTTGAAATGGTTAAATCCTCTTCAGATGACAATGCACAAACAAGCCGGTTTTAAAAGCATTGCTTACGCAAAAATGGCCACATATGCATATATGCAGGCCTCGGGCAAGCAACGTGCATTTTAAGAAGCCGCAAGTACATGGATACATACCGTGCACACGTCAAAAACAAGGGGGCAGAAAGGGGACCAGGGCATAGGCGAGGCATGGGTGTTCTGGGGCAGGGTCAAGACTTACTCACACAAGTCCACATTTTAAAAAAGCAGACCATGGAGCGTGTCGGCTTATTATCCGCGTAACTCTACTGCTGGTCCTGATGAGGAGCAAGTCTGGAGATTTTGAGTTTTAGGGCTTTCAGCACAGCGTGAAGGTTCGGGGTCAAGTGGAAGGCTTGCAGGATGAAGAACCAGAGGGATCTTGGAGACCTTGATATGAACTGGGCAAACTGGTGGTCTGCTTGGAAAAACTGGTTTTTCCCTCATGTGAGCATGTTTTAAAATCCACCTGCATGCACACGTAAAAGCCACTAAAGCCTTAGCCAAAATAATCACGGGAGGGGTACATTAAATTATACGTGCATACTTGCGAGCAAAATTTAAAATTGCAGCTTCTCTCCGCTCGCCTGCCGATACATGCATCTATGGGCGCACGCACGTTCCTTTCAAAATTGCCCTGTAAAGGAAATATTCTAGAGCAAAATATCTTCTATTTCCTAAAGTCGCAACTAGCATAAAAATAATATATGAAAATAATAGCAATAAAATAATCCTAATTTTAACTGCTCTGTCAACAGTGTACTGCACCATTAAATTGATAACCTGCCTCTCACAATTCCCCTGATATGAAGTAATTACTTTGCAGAGTAAAAGGAAACAAGTTTACCAATCTGACAAAATTATTTATTGTACTCGTAAGTTTTATTTAAGAAAATGATTTCTTTTCTGACTGTGAAGCAGGAAGCACACACTCGATAACCCTTAGATGTGTGAAAGGCATTAGCGACTCAGTAATTTGGCAAGCAGCTATAACCTTCGTGCCAGCTCCACAAAGCAGCAGGAGGCAAAATATTCGTTTGCAAAAAAATAAAAAATAAAAATTTGAGAAAAGAAGTGTAAAATAATACTGTCACTAAGCTAAAAATAAACTGCAGAGAATCGGATCTTAGAAAACATAACACAGCCTCCCAAAGAAGAGAAATATAAGACAGCAAAGGGAATTCTTTCCCTCACTGTCTCACTTTTATCCCAGAGATCTGAGGAAGTCAAAGGAAAATTTCCTGGCGTCCCGGGGCAATAAAATAATCTGCATCTTCTTGTGAAACCACATTAGTATGAGGATGGAACAGAGGCTCTTTGAGAATTGTAAGGGCTATTGTAAACCACATTTTTCCCAGGAATTCAAGCTTTCTTTCTTTGAACAGCCACTAATGCTACAAGGAAAGAAATCCTCAGGTGAAGATCCCAGTTTTAAAATCCATCATGTAAAATCAGGAGAGCTACCAATTTTTTGACTCGATTTACTGCAAGAAGAAAGCAGTGAGTTTCTCATGTTAACCCACTTGGCTAGATAGAAATAAAAGGTCAATAAACAAGTTGTAGGTGATAATGTTTTATTGGACTACCTTAATACATTTGTAACTACCTTTCGAGAGCGGTGTATTGGACTGATGAAGGACGCATAGCTCTCAAAAGCTTGTCATGGTTATATGAACAGAGTCTGTGTGTGCTAGCTTTGCTTTGGTCTTTAACGCATGATGTACAAAAGTAGTGCTATGCAGAAGGTGGCACCACTACCATCCCCACATTAAAAGCTGTGTGGAGGCCATGGTAATGCAAAATATGCAAAATGAAAAGACCATATAGCACAGAAACACCATTCCCAAATCCATACCCACAGAAGAGTCATGATTTTCTTGGCCAACTCCTCCCCTCTGCAAAATAAACTTGTGGTCCACAATTTAAGCCACCCCCCAACCACCAACCTGCAGACCTCTGGAGGCTAGAGTGGCAGACCTGGAAGAGCTGAGGCAGAGAGGTATATAGATGAGACCTTCAGGGACATAGTAGCCAAGTCCCAACTTCAGACAGGCAGCCCTGGTGCTGCCTTGGAAGAAGAAGATCTCATGATTGCATGATCGGAAAGCATCAATCTGGTGCAGCAGGAAAGGATCCTGTAGCAAGGACCTACTCTCCAGGTGGTGCATTGTCCTTTCACACCAAGGATGTGTCTCCAAGGGCTACTGCCCAGGAGGGGTTAGGTCGGCCGTCATAGTTGGTGATTTGATTATTAGGAATGTAGACAGCTGGGTGGCTGGTGGGCATGAAGATCGCCTGGTAACATGCCTACCTGGTGTGAAGGTGGCAGACGTCACGCTGGGGAGGAGCCGGCTATTGTGGTACAGGTGGGCACCAACAACATTGGAAAATGTAGAAGGGAGATTCTGGAAGCCAAATTTAGGCTCTTAGGTAGAAAACTTAAATCCAGAACCTCCAGGGTAGCATTCTCTGAAATGCTCCCTGTTTCATGCGCAGTTCCCCAGAGATAGGCAGAGCCCGGAATCTCAAATGCGTGGATGAGACAATGGTGCAAGGAAGAGGGATTTAGTTTTGTAAGGAACTGGTGAACCTTTTGGGGAAGGGCAAGTCTCTTCCAAAGGGATGGGCTCCACCTTGACCAGGATGGAACCAGACTGCTGGCGCTAACCTTTAAAAAGGAAATAGATCAGCTTTTAAACTAGAACAAAGGGAAAAGCTGACAGTTGCTCAGCAGCACATGGTTAGGAGAGAGGTATCTTCAAAGGATACTAATGATGCATTAGAATTAGGGCATCCCGACAGTGAGGTTCCAATAATAAGAAAAGTAGTCCAAGTGCCTGTAACTAAAAACTCACCTGAGCTAAAAAATTCTAACTTATCCCTATCAATTAAAAAGCAGAATGAAAATACAAACAAAAAACAAACTTTGAAATGTTTGTATGCTAATGCCAGAAGTCTAAGAAGTAAGATGGGAGAACTAGATTGTTATAGCTGTTATGAATCCTGCCCGCAGAGCTTCTCCCCGCAAGCCATCTCCTCACTTTCATGCTGCTTGTCTCCTGATGTGGCCGGACGCCTCCGACGTCGGGCCTTCTCCGCGGCAGGAGCCACGGGCTCTGCTCACCTCTCATGGCCCGGAGGCCACCCTTCACACTCCTCTTCACCGCGGCAGGAGCCGCAGACTTCAGCGCCATCTTCGCAGCCAGAGGCCGCAGTCCCTGGTCTTGCCTGGCGGCCGGAGATACCTTCAAGTTCTCCTGCAGTGGCAGGAGCTGCTGCCGACGTCGGGGTCTGCCTGCACGCAGGCCCAGCTTCTCCAGCTCCTGTCTTCAGTGTCTTCTAGCGGCATCATGGCTGCTCTCCAAGGTCCTGTCCCCTTCCTAAGGGGCAGGCCCGCGTCTTCTTACCCTTCTTAAAGGGGCAGTGTAGGTGGGGTCCTCCTGGCCTCACTGGAAGTCAGCTCTCCTGATTTCCTGTGCCAGCCTTATTTAAGGGCTGCTTCTCCACTTTCATTGGAGTTACTTGTCTCTGGAAGTCTCGTCTGCCAGCGCTACGTAAGGTCTTCATTCTTCGTTGGAGCTCCATGTCTCGTTGTGCTTCCAGTATCTCCTATGACTTCCTGTGACTTCCTGATGTTTCATGTCTTCATGTTTCAAGGTTCCTAGTCCAAGCTTCCTGATGTTTTGCTTCCTGATGTTCCAGGTTTCCTGATGTTCCATTTCATGTGCTTTCAAGTTCTCCTGGATCCACCGGCTCCTGTGGTTCTCCAGATGACAACTTGCTTCGTCATTGGAGTCTCATCTCAGCTGGAGCTCTTCCTGTGTTTCCTAGTCCTCTTGACCTTCCAGCTCCTGTGGTTCTCCGGATGACACCGGCTTCGTCATTGGAGTTTCGTCTCAGCTGGATTCCCTTCCTGCGCTTGTCACGCTCTCCGCATGGTGCATGACCAGCCTCTTCAGGTTGTGTAGGGCGCGCAGTGGGACACGGTGGTCCACGACCACTCCCGCAGGTGCTGTGTAGGGCGCCCTGTGTAGGGCCCTGTGTAGGGCGCCCTGAGAGACAATACCAATGTCTAACCTTCCCAACTTCTCATCTCGTTCAAGAGTCTTCCAAGTTCCTCATCTATTCGAGAGTCTTCCAAGATCCTCATCCACTTCCAGTGTCTTCTCATCTCAAGTCTTCTGTGTCACAAGGCCTCCGTCCACCCTCATCCTCAGTCCGGCCTGCTGCTTCTTGCCGATACCTAGCAGCAGGTCCGAAAGGGCTGGTAATGGTCGGAGGACTGTTCAACAACCAACATAATGTTGTTGGCTTTCCAGGAGCATGCAGATCTGGCAGAGGGTCAGACTTGTCTTCTCCCATGCTGGGACATGCCTCGCCAACCCTCGGTGCTGTCTTGGATTCGTCTGGGATAGTGCTGAGGTCCAAGAGTACACATTCCCCTCTAGTTGGGATCACTCTGCTAGCGTTCCCTCTCTATAACAGAATGCGAGGCCTCTCAAGGCCTCCCGTAACATAACAGAATGCAAGGCCATGTGTCCGGTGAACGTGTTCCTGTGATGGACCCACCTTGTTCCTGGAGTTCTGCTTCCGAGTCTTCGTTTCAAGTTTGTTCCTGGACTTCTATTTGAACCCAAAAAAAATTTTGTTTTGGTTCAGGATTTTTCTTACGACCTGCTGGAGGCGCCAGCTGTCTGGATTCTACGACCTGCAGGAGGCGCCTGTGTCCAGACGTTTTTCCAACTTTTTTCCAGCTTGAGGTTTTATGACCTGCAGGAGGTGCCTGCACCCCATCTGGTTTGCTGGTTCCGGTTATTCCCACTCTGGGTCCCTCCCAGGTCTTTCCTGATGTTTCTTGTGGTTTCTTGTGCTTCTTGTGGTTTCTTGTGATTTTGTGCTGTTTTCTGTCTCGTTTGTGTTCTTTGGTGCTGTTTGTCTGTCATGTTTGTGCTGTTTTGTTTGCTTGTCACTTGTTTGTGCTGTTTTCCTCCTTTGTGCTGTCTTGCTGTTTTGTTTGCTTTGTTTGTTGCTCCTTTGTGCTGTTTGCTTGTATGTGCTGTTTTCGTCTTTTTGCCTTTTTGTGCTGTTTTGCTGTTTTTTTTCCTTTTTGCTCATTTATGCTGTTTTGCTGTTTTTGCCCTTTTTGTATTTTTGCCTTTTGCGCTGTTTATTGTCTTTTTGACTTTTTTGTGCTGTTTTGCTTCTTTGTGCTGTTTTTTTGTCCTTTTGCTTCTTTGTACTGTTTTTTGCCTTTTGCCTTCTTGTGTGGCTTTTTTGCCTTTCTTGTCCTTCTTGTGTGGCTTCTTGTGATTTGTCTCTTCTTGTGTTTCGGCAGTTTCTTGCTTGTGTTTCATTTCAGACCCCGGAATTACTAGCTTCCGTTTTTTGGACCCTTGTATTCCCTCTGTTCGGTATGGATTGATACCTTGTTCCCTCTAGCTGTTGATATGAGGCTTGAGGAGGGGGTCTTTGAGGAGAGGGTAATGTTATGAATCCTGCCCATGGAGCTTCTCCCAACGAGCAAGCTCCTCATTTTTCATGCTGCTTGTCTCCTGATGCGGCCGGATGTCGCCGTCGGGCCTTCTCCGCGGCAGGAGCCGTGGACTCTGCTCACCTCTCATGCCCGGAAGCCGCCCATCACACTCCTCTTCACCGTGGCAGGAGCCGCGGACTTCAGCACCATCTTCGCGACCAGAGGCCGCAGTCCCCGGTCTTGCATGGTGGCCAGAGCAGCCTTCAAGTTCTCCTGCAGCGACAGGAGCTGCTGCCGAGGTCGGGGCCTGCCTGTGTGCAGGCCCAGCTTCTCCAGCTCCTGTCTTCAGCGCATTCAAGCGGCAGCATGGCAACTCTCCAAGGTCCTGCCCCGTTCCTAAGGGGTAGGCCCACGTCTTCTTACCCTTCTTAAAGGGGCAGTGTAGGTGGGATCCTCCTGGGCTCACCGGAAGTCAGCTCTCCTGATTTGCTGTGCCAGCCTTATTTAAGGGCTGCTTCTCCAATTCAGCTTTGCCTTGCATTGGAGTTACTTGTCTCTGGAAGTCTCGTCTTCCAGCGCTCCGTCAGGTCTTCGTTCTTCATTAGAGCTCCATGTCTCGTTGTGCTTTCAGTGTCTCCTGTGACTTCCTGATGTTCCATGTCTTCATGTTTCAAGGTTCCTAGTCCAGGCTTCCTGATGTTTTGCTTCCTGATGTTCCAGGTTTCCTGATGTTCCATTTCATGTGCTTTCAAGTTCTCCTGGATCCTCCAGCTCCTGTGGTCTCAGCTGGATTCTCTTCCTGTGTTTTCACGTTCTCCTGGATACGCCGGCTCCTGTGGTTCTCCAGATGACATCTTGCTTCATCATTGGAGTCATTGGAGTTTCATCTCAGCTGGAGCTCTTCCTGTGTTTCCTAGTCCTCTTGAACTTCCAGCTCCTGTGGTTCTCCGGATGACACCGGTTTCGTCACTGGAGTTTTGTCTCAGCTGGATTCCCTTCCTGCGCTTGTCCCGCCCTCCGCGTGGTCTGTAACCAGCCTCTTCAGGTTGTGTAGGGTGTGCAGTGGGACAGGGTGGTCCGCGACCAGTCCTGCGGGTGGATTGTGTAGGGCGCCCTAAGATACAGTGCCAATGTCTAACCTTCCCAGCTTCTCGTCTCGTTCAAGAGTCTTCCAAGTTCCTTGTCTTGTCGAGAGTCTTCCAAAATCCTCATCCACTTCCAGTGTCTTCTCTTCTTGAGTCTTCTGTGTCACAAGGCCTCCATCTACCCTCATCCTCAATCCAGCCTGCTGCTTCTTGCCGATACCTAGCGGCAGGTCTGAAAGGGCTGGAAATGGTTGGAGAATTGTTCAACAACCAACATAATGCTGTTGGCTTTCCAGGAGCATGAGATCAGACAGAGGGTCAGACTTGTCTTCTCCCATGCTGGGACATGCCTCGCCAACCCTCGGTGCTGTCTTGGATTCATCTGGGATCGTGCCAAGTTCCAAGGGCACACATTCCCCTCTAGTTGGGATCGCTCTCCTAGCGTTCCCTCTCTATATCAGAATGCAAATCCTCTCAAGACCTCCCGTAACATAACAGAATGCAAGGCCTCTCATGGCCTCCCCTAACATAACAATAGAAATGAATGATGACATAGACTTAATTGGCATGTCAAAGACATGGTGGAATGAGGATAACAAATGGGACAGTGCTATACCCGGGTACAAATTATATCGCAATGACAGGAGGAGCATCTGAGAGGCAGTGTGGCGCTTTATGTCTGGGATGGCATAGACTCCAACAGGATAAACATCCTGCATGAGACTAAATGCACAATTGAATCTTTATGGATAGAAATCCCTTGTGTGTTGGGGAAGAGTATAGTGATAGGAGTATTCTAACATCCTCCTGGCCAATATGATGAGACAGACAGTGAACTGCTAAGAGAAATTAGGGAAGTTAACCTAATTGATAGTGCAGTATTAATGGAATATTTCAAGTACCCCAATATTGACTGGGTAAATGTATCATCAGGATATGCTAGAGAGATAAAATTCCTGGGTGGAATAAATGACAGTTTTATGGAGCAATTGGTTCAAGAACTGACGAGAGATGGAGAAATTTTAGATCTATTTCTCAGTGCAGCACAGGATTTGGTGAGAGAGGTGGGGCCACTTGGAAATAATGATCATAATATGATCAAATTTGAATTAATGATTGGAAGGGGTCAGTAAGCAAATCCATGGCTCTAGTGCTAAACTTTTAAAAGGGAAACTTTGATAAAATGAGAAAAAAAAAGAAAAAATGGAAAGGAGCAGCTACAAAGGTAAAACGTGTGCAAGAGGCATGGACATTGTTAAAAAATACCATCCTAGAAACACAGTCCAGATGTATTCCACACATTAAGAAAGGTGGAAGGAAGGCAAAACGATTACCGGCATGGTTAAAAGGTGAGGTGAAAGAGGCTATTTTAGGCAAATGATCTTCATTCAAAAATTGGAAGAAGGATCCAACCGAAGAAAATAGGATAAAGCATAATCGTTGGCAAGTTAAATGATTGATAAGACAGGCTAAGAGAGAATTTGAAAAGAAGTTGGCCATAGAGGCAAAAACTCACAGTAAAAACTTTTAAAAATATATCCAAAGCAGAAAGCCTGTGAGGGAGTCAGTTGGACTGTTAGATGATTGAGGGGTTAAAGGGGCACTTAGAGAAGATAAGGCCATCGCAGAAAGATTAAACAATTTCTTTGTTTCGGTGTTTACTGAAGAGGATGTTGGGGAGATACCCGTTCCGGAGAAGGTTTTCATGGGTAATGATTCAGATGGACTGAACCAAATCATGATGAACCTAGAAGATGTGGTAGGCCTGAAGAGTAGTAAATCACGTGGACCAGATTGTATACACCCCAGGGTTCTGAAGGAACGATTTGAAGCTCCAGGGAGGAAGACTCAGAACCAATGTCAGGAAGTATTTCTTCACGGAGAGGGTGGTGGATGCCTGGAATGCCCTTCCAGAGGAAGTGGTGAAGACCAGATCTGTGAAGGACTTCAAAGGGGCGTGGGATAAACACTGTGGATCCATAAAGTCTACAGGACGTGAATGAAGAGTGGGTGGCTCACGGGAATGATGGCTACTGCCTGGAGATAATACCCTTATTCAATAAACATACACATGGTTAATGCGACTCCAACATTGCTCCAAGCTTCAACGGCAAGAGGAAATGTGGAAAAAGATTTGCATTCACAAAAAAGTGGGGAGTAGCTGGCTTGTTACGGCGGTTACTACCCCAAACCAAATAAGCCTTGTACTTCACTTTCAATGCATATCCAGCATAGCTCTCTGCTTCAACGGCAGGGGAGAAAGACTGATACATCACGCATATCCAGCATAGCTCTCTGCTTCAAGGACAGGGGAGAAAGACTGATACTTCACACATATTCAGCATAACTCTCTGCTTCAACGGCAGGGGAGAAAGTCAGATACTTCACATTCAATGCATATCCAGCATTACCCTCTGCTTCTACGGCAGGGGAGAAAGACTGATACTTCAAAAATATTCAGCATAACTCTCTGCTTCAGCGGCAGGGGAGAAAGTCAGATACTTCACTTTCAATGCATATCCAGCATAACTCTCTGCTTCAACGACAGGGGGAATGAAGAAAAGTAGATCTATATACAGACAACAACCAACAAGGTCTGAATTATTTAGTCTGGGTAAACAAATAAGCATGGGTATAGCTTGCTTATTGCGGTGGTTACTACTCCTAACTAATTAAGCTAGATATTTCACTTAGAGGCAGTTCCAACACTGCTCTCTACATTAATGGTGGGGGTGGAAGAGAAATAGAATCAAAAGGTTACTAAGAGCCAAGAGTAACAGATAAGAATGAGAAAAAAAAGTGCAAAACTTGTTGGGCAGACTGGGTGGGCCGTTTGGTCTTCTTCTGCCGTTATTTCTATGTTTCTATATTAGTTAAAATTTGTAACCTATCATTAAAATCATCCATTGTACCTGAAGACTGGAGGGTAGCTAATGTAATCCCAATATTTAAAAAGGGCTCTAGGGGTGATCCGAGAAACTACAGACCAGTTAGCCTGACTTCAGTGCCAGGAAAAATAGTGGAAAGTATTCTAAATATCAAAATCACAGAACATATAGAAAGACATGGTTTAATGGAACAAAGTCAGCATGGCTTTACCCAAGGCAAGTCTTACCTCACAAATCTGCTTCACCTTTTTGAAGGAGTTAAGAAACATGTAGATAAAGGTGTACCTGTAGATGGAGTGTATTTTGGATTTTCAGAAGGCATTTCACAAAGTTCCTCATGAGAGTCTTCTAGGAAAAGTAAAAAGTTATGTGATAGGTGGCGATGTCCTTTCATAAATTATAAACTGGCTAATAGAGAGGAAACAGAGAGTAGGATTAAATGGGCAATTTTCTCAGTAGAGGGAAGTGGGCAGTGGAGTGCCTCAGGGATCTGTACTGGGACCTGTGCTTTTCAATATATTTATAAATGATCTGGAAAGGAATACGATGAGTGAGGTAATCAAATTTGCAGATGATACAAAATTATTCAGAGTAGTTAAATCTCAAGCGGATAGTGATAAATTGCAGGAAGACCTTGCGAGATTGGAAAATTGGGCATCCAAATGGCAGATGAAATTTAATGTGGATAAATGCAAGGTGATGCATATAGGGGAAAAATAACCCATGCTATAGTTACACAATGTTAGGTTCCATATTAGGAGCTACCATCCAAGAAAGAAATCTAGACGTCATAGTGGATAACACATTGAAATTGTCAGTTCAGTGTGCTGCAGCAATCAAAAAAGCAAACAGAATGTTAGGAATTATTAGAAAGGGAATGGCAATTAAACAGAAAATATCATATGATAATAATCTGGATTTAAGTAATTAAATAAGAATTAAATAATTGAATGATGAAATTAATGAAACAGTTTTACCCAAGAGAAAGGAATGTATTTGTCTTTACTAATACGCAAACACAATTATGAGTAAGAGAAACAGAAGCAGTTTGTGTAGGAGAGCTATCTCCAGCTCAAGGCCTAGTATACCAGATAACAGTACTTTCACATCATTAGTTTAGGTAAAGGTTCAAGTGATGCCGTCAGTAATTCTCCACTCCAAGAAGGGGGGCCATCCCATAGAAACTGTCAGCATAATTTTGTATATAAGGATATGATGTTTAACTAAGAAGCTGAGCAGACTTTGATACGTCACCGTTAGACGCTCTAAGTAACTCCCAGGAAAACTATCTTTCCTGAAATTCTTCTTCTGACTTTTACTTTGCTTTACTATAATAAAGAGTATTATTGAGAAGTATAAAGACTGTGAGTATTTTCTATAGTAAATTAAGGTTAAGTGCCGGCCTTCTTTGAATTCTCTGTGAGCGTGGGGTCCACAGATAATGATTTGAATTCCCTGCAAAAAGCAGGTAATGATACCTTTGAAATCTCAGAGTATCGCAGCGCTCTGATAATGAACATAATTGGTGACGCCGACGTGATAGATAATGTGATTGCTTAACGCGATTGATTATTAGAAGCTTGACGGCCGCAAGCAACACCGGGTTGAGGTAAGCAAAAAATAGTAAAATAGCGCTCAGGATCCTTGGGTGTGTCATAATTTTGTTTTATTAAATTTTTGTTGATGTAATATATTTGTGCATACTTTTTCCTTGTTCTATTTTGCTTCTTTTCCTGCAAATTCTATACCTTTGTTTTAGGTTATTGTAAGATGTGTCAGTCTTGTAACAAGTCAGTTTCAGTTTCAACTGAGAGTCAAATGCTTACACCACTAGAGCAAGTTATTTCTTATCATCGCCCTAATGAAAAACAAATTTTAAAATGTCATTTTAAGTGGATTAATTGGTCTGTTCAAGACATTTCTCTAGCATGGCAGTCTATGGGTTCATTTGCTAATAGATACCTTTCCCAGATCTTGACTTACATTCAGCATAGATATTCTGATAATGAAAGTAAATTAAATTTTCACATGCAAGTGCATAATTGGTTTATTATGACTAAACTCTTTTTGAATTCTGACAGTATATGTCAGCCCCATAACACTCTCTCTCACAAGGGGATTCCAGTTCCTGATGCAGAGGGACAGATTGAACCTTCAGATGATTTGGTGAAGTTACAGACTAAATTGTGTTCCCTTGAGATAGCCCAGAAGGAGCAGAGTAGTAATACAGCTGCTGGTATGCCCGAAAGTAACTGTGCCTCTGATGCCGTACCTAGTGTTCAGAGTGCCCCTACAGTCTTATACGAGACTGCCCAGAGAAGACCATCTCGTGGAAACTTTAGTCCCCGAGACAGAGGTTTTGATCAGCATAGAGAGATACGATGGAATTTGAGAAGAAACCCTAATTTGATATGCTGGCGGTGTGGTAATCGTGGGCACTATTCTCGCAACTGCCATAGTCTGCCTTACCAGGACGGGGAAGCCCCACGTCCCAAGAATGGAATCTAGATCACTGGAGACCTATCTCAGCCCCATGTTAATATTCCCCAATCTAGTGACTGCCCAAGAGACAAGCTTTAGTGATATAAGCTCAGTATTGGAAGCGAGTGCCTTAATATTAATTTGTGAAGTATTTCTGCATGAATGAATTGTGTGGGTGGAGCGGAATGTGTTTACAAGCTGGTATGAGAACGGACGTTTTTTCAGCTTCAGTTCTACAACAATCGCAGCAGTTTATTAAGCATAAAAAGACAGGAAAATCTCAACATAATATTTGCATTATTTTATAATAACACACGAAAGCATGAGATGAATACAGGATCAGATTCCCAAGCGGCAGTATCAGTTCTATGCTCCCATCCTCCTTAGGGGAGTCAAGAATCAGAATTTAACCCTTGGGTAAGCTATAGCACAAGGAAGCCTGTCTCTTATAGACGTAAAAAATTTTCTTTTTTAAATTGTCCAGCATACTTAATGAATGTTTATTCAGAAGTGATACTAGTTTGTTTGCCATGTTTAGATTTAATTTCTGAGTGTCTTTCTTTTTGAACGGAGTGGAAGTTTGGCAGAGTTCTGAAATGAGATAATTTCTTTTTACTTTTTCTACTTTCTTCCTATTTTGTTTAATGTTCCTGTTTTGCTTTTTGCCCTGCACTATGGAATTGTAAGAACAATTAGATTTAATTTCAGGCATTGTTTGATATTGACAAAGTACTTACTAGTGTTAAAAGTTTAGAACTTGAAAATGCTAAATCAGTTTAGGGTTAACAGCAGAAGATCAGTAGCAAGAGAGAAGGGGGGTCGAACCAGTGTGGGTAAATGCTGAGAAGTGCTTTCTCTAGTGAGCTGAAAGAAAAAAATTAAGTTTCATTTGGTTTAAACAGAGCATTATTACTGTAGGAGGTTATTTGAAGGTGTGTGAATGTGAATAGATGGAGTTGTGACATGGTGATGTTAAAAAAGAAAGAAAATTGAAATTGTTTTGAAAGTACAGAGAGACATTGAAAGCAATCAAGGTTTAGTTCTTACACCGGCATATTAAAAGCACTTCCTAGTTTTTTCTTGCAAATCCAAATTGATTTTATGAATTTGCTGTTTCACAGATTCTCCAAGATTAAAAACTAAAAGTGGTATTATTCCACAGAGCAACTTGTGCCTTAACATTAGTAACATGAAAGTAATATTAAATCTTACTTTATGCCAGATTTTTAGAGGTGGCCGTATAATTTGGCGAATATTCGTGTATTCGTGGGGAATCGCGATACGTTTCGCTTCCCCATGAATACTACGAATAGTGCAGTATACGTTGCAGATCGCCAATACGGCGAAAACGAATGCACACCCCTACCCGCCCTACGAGCGGCAATGGGGGGGGGGGGAAGACATACAGCAGAATTGCCGTCGGCCATGGACAAACTAGGGCATCCAGCCCCACTGCACCGAGCTCCCTTCTGCAACTGAAAACCACATTGTCTTCACATTGGCCTGCATCGCCATGAGATCCAGTTGAGGAGTTCCCCATCTGGCACAAATGTGATTCCATGGCCCTGAGGACAACTCCCACTCCCCGGGATCCAGCTGTTGATGGCTCAAGAAATCTGCCTGAACACTGTCGACTCCTGCAACGTGGGAGGCCGTGATTCCTTCTAGGTGGCATTCTGCCCACCCAAACAGCAGCTGCACTTCCTGTGCCACTGTGTGGTTCCTTGTTCCTCCTTGATGGTTGAAGTAAGCTACTGTTGTTGCAATGTCTGACAGCACCCGTACCATGTGACCCCGGACCAGGGGCAGAAACACGACCAATGCTCTGTGGACTAATTTTGTTTCCAATTGATTGATAGACCAGGTCTGCTCCGCCAAAGACCACAGGCGCTGAGCCGAATGGCCCAGACATATTGTTCCCCATTCCTTGAGACTGGCATCCGTAGTCACCACCACTCAATCTGTGATCTTGAGGTCCATTCATTTCCCCAAATTGGTCTTTGACAGCCATCAATCCAAGCTGATCCTGGCTTCCTTCAAACAGGGGAGCGGAAGAAAACAACTGCTCCGATACCAGTTTTCACTGGATAACAGCACCTTTTGCAGGGGCCGCATGTGAGCAAAGGCCCAAGGAACCAGATCCAACGTTGATGGCATGGAACCCAAGACCTGCAGATAGTCCCAGACCCATGGTACTGGTAGACGCAGCAGACGAGAAACTTGTTCCTGCACCTTTCATACCCTGTCCACCAACAAGAACACACAGCTATTCAGGGTGTCGAAACAGGCTCCTAGATACTTGAGACACTGGGATGTAACTAAGTGGCTCTTCGCCATGTTGATCATCCATCCCAAGTTGCTCAGAGTCTGCATCACTCACTGCACCGAACAAGCGCGGTCCTCTTCCATCTTTGCACAGATGAGCCAATCATCTAAGTATAGATAGACCAACACTTCTTCCTTCCTCCATGCTGTTGACCACCGTTGATGGTCCTTCCGAATGGGAATGTGCAGATAGGCCTAGGTCAGATCCAAGGATGCCAGGAACTTCCCTTTGTGGACCACCGCAATCACTGTATGCAGAGTCTCCATTCTGAAGCGTGGCACTCGTAGGCTCAAGTTCACCTTCTGTAAATCCAAGATGGGGCAGAAGGTGCCCTCCTTTTTTGGAACCACGAAATAAATGAAAAATCTTCCCTGCCCCTGTTCATTGGGCAGCAACAGCACTATGGTGTCCAGGGTTATTAACCTTCGAGAGTCCCCTCTATCGCTTCCTGTTTGTTTTGGAAAGAACAGTGCGACTCCAGGAAGGCTTCTTTTGGAGGCTGCAAAAATTCTAAGGCGTAACAGTCTTTCACTATCTCTAGAACCCACTGGTCAGATGTGATTTTGACCCACTCCTTGTAAAAAAGGGACAGCCTTCCCCCTACCGCCATCAGAGAGTAGTGGGCCAGCCTGGCATCATTAGGACGGCTTGCCAGCTCCGGCCTCCTGACCAGCACTACCTCTGGTGGATCTGCCAGAGCCCCGAAAGGACCGCTGGTGACTTGCCAGCTGCTTGAAACCTGAAGAAGAGGTCCCTCTGCCTGACTGAAAACGTCTCAACTCGCGAAAACGCGGACGAGATGAATAAGGCTTCTTACTGCCCTTTTTGTCTTCCAGCAGTCTAAGGCCCTTGGTTTCACCCAGGTACTTCATCAGTTGATCCAGATCTTCTCCGAAAAGAAGCTTCCCCTTAAAAGGCACATTACATAACTGAGTCTTGGATGACATGTCCGCCAACCAGTTGCGCAGCCACAGGAGTCATCACGCAGCAACCACAGAGACCATATTCCTGGCCGCCATGCACACAAGGTCATACAATGCATCCGCCATATAAGCCACTCCCGCTTCAAGGCACGCTGCCTGATCGGGGGATAGCATTCCTGAGGATGTTGGCTCCTGCAGTTTCTCAATCTAACATAAGCAAGCGCGTTGCATCAAGCTAGCACAAACGGTCGCCTGGAGGCCCAAGGCGAACACCTCAGACATGCATTTCAAATGCCCTTCCAGCTTGCTATCCTGGACATCTTTCAAAGTGGCCGACACCACTACTGGAATGTCTTCTTGGTCACCGCGGAGACCGCCACATCCACCCAAGGTGTTTTCAGATGATCCAAATGCTTGTCCAGCAAGGGATATAGCTTGGACATCGCTATCCGCACCTTCAAGCCCGCTTTCGGGGAATCCCACTCCCAGCTAATAAGCTTTTGAATCTTCTTAGGAATGGGAAAAGCACTGGTAGGATCTCGCAGACCATCAAGAACTGAGTTGATGCCCTTGCCATCCAACTGCTCTGAATCCACCTTGACCCCCAGCTTGTCTGGGGAATGAGAGTGCGCAATTCCTCCCTTTTAAATAGGTGAACTACATGAGGGTCATCACCATCTGCTCTGGATGCAACCACAGAATATGGGTCATCCTTGATGGCATCAAGGCCAGGACACAGACCAACATCCGGGTCTACTTCTGGGTCCTCCTGTGGCTCATCCGAGTCATCCAGGTCCCTGGGGATAGGGTCCAGACGAGAGACCCATGATCCACAATGCTTAGCTGTACAGTCCAGAGAGCCTGCAGACTCTGAGCATGGTCTCTTGGAAGACCCAGAGGACCTCTCCCTGGTTCTCAACCACAAAGAGAGAAATCCCCAGGGGAGATTCTTCCCTGGAGAGTTCAGCAGCAGTCAGGAGGGACCTCAGGGCGCCAAGAGTGAGCCAGTCCCCTGGCTATTAGGGGCCCCAGAAACAGCGGGCTGAAACAGCCAGGGGTATCCAACCCCCTTTCGCCCAGCTCGACCCAAGGGATGGCTCGCCAATCTGAACCTGGCACCTCAGGAGCTGCACCACTTCACAAACTTCCAGGTCAGTCAGGACTGCAGGTTTGCACCTGTACCATCTGCTGGAGACAGAGAAATACTGAGGGACTGCAGGTGTCATTCTTGGTTATGTAGAAGTGCCTCAATGTTTTGTTCTTTGCCTTCATTTGCTGGTAGGGAGGTATAAACCCATTGGTCTGGATTGATCTGGGTATGTCCAGGAACAAGAAATTGTGTGTGAGAGGGGCAGACGAAGAATGTGAGTGTGTGGAAATGCAGTGAGAGAAGAAAGCAAGAGAGAAAGTCTGTATATGACAGAGAGAAAGAGGGAAGAGCAGGAATATAGGGGAAATGAAGAATGGGAACTCGGAAGAGAGAATGACAAACACTGGAGGGAACAAGTCCGGGAAGACAGAGAGAGGGCAAGGAGAGAAGATAGCAAGATTTGAGGGAAGAGGGGACAGTAAGAATGGGAAGGGAGGGACAAGCAAAGGGAAGGAACAAGCGTGGGAAGAGGGGTGCGGAATGGAGTGCACAGGCAGAGAATAGGGAAGAGGGGGTGGGAAAGGAGGAAGAGAAAGGGGAGAGAGAGGAAGAAGGATGGGAGGAAATGGAGAAGAGGACCCTGAATGGGGGTGGGGGGAGGCAGGAAGGAAGGAATCCAGGGTGATAATGCAGGAGAAAGAGGAGGAGAAACGGCGAAAGGACAGCAGGCAGGAAGAATAGAAAAAGGAGGCAAGAAGGAAAAAAGCAGAAGGAGAGAGAAAAAGGAGGAAAGAAAGTATTAAAGTATCCTCTGTGAAGGAAAGAAGGAAGTGAGAACTGAATAGAAAGAAAAAAGGATACCCGAGAGAGAGAACTAAACAAAGTAAGACACAAGGGCAGAGAATGAGAAACAAAAAATTCTGAGCTAGAAATTCAAGCCAGTGACACCAAGGGCTGGAAACTATTTTATTATATGATACAGAATATTAAGAAGAGAGAAGTTTTTGGAAGGAGGTGTGAAGGAAGAGAGAGAGAGAAAGTCTATGCCAATGGCGTAGCTACGGGTGGGCCTAGGTGGGCCACTTCAGAGTCAGGCCCACCCAACTGTCCAGGGCCATTAGAAGAGAGAATAAATATGTGAAAGCACTGCTGCTAAAACGGAGCAGAACACGCAGAGATCTTCAGCCGAACCCATCCCAAGAGAAAAGAAATCCAGTCCTAGGCCTGCAGCAGCCCTGTTCCCCTGCATGAGTTTCCTTGTTTACAGGAAGCAGGTGCAGAAGGAGGGGAGTGGAGCCACTGCAGGGCCTGCCTATTCATGCGAGCTGGCTTCAGACCTGGGGCTAGATTTCTTTTCTGTTCCTATAGCTGCCAAACGGACCTGCCTTGGAAGAAGCACAAAAGCTGAACAGAGGTTAGAAACTGGGAAGGGGCTGATTTTGCAGGGAAAAAACCTATTAGGAGAGTAGGGAAGAGAGACGCCAGGAAGGGAATCAGAAGTAACAACTGACTGACTAAGAGTCAGGGTGGGCAAAGAAGAAGGGGAGGAGGACAGGAGAATTTGAAACATGAAGGAGCACTAGAGAGTAAGGTTCATATGAGAGGAGGGGAGGCACAGGGGGGAGTGAAGTCATGGGGAGGATTAGGAGGGGAAAAGAGCCCATGGGATGTATAGCAGCTATGAGGTGAGGAGGATTGGGAAGGAGCTGTGGGGGAAAAGAGGGAGAGGACCCAAATATAGAACCTCCTCCCACGTTTCTTCCCTGGTCTTTCCCTGTTCTGCTGACTGAGCTGAGAGCAGGGTTGCCAGGTTCTCATGAACAAACATGCACTATTTTCCAAAAAAAAAAACAAGCCCAAAACACATGAGATTAAAACTACTTTTATTAGAAGGTATTTATACACAGAAAACACTTAAAAAATACTTTTGCAATGGAGGAAACACAGTGGCTTGTAATAATATTTAACTCCCTAAAATGTCCATCAAATTTTTGTGAATTACAAGACATTAAACAAATTGTTCCAGACAACATGCGCAAAAAGTAAAATTTTAAACTCGCAATTCATTATTCAGTAATGGCTTCTATCTAGCCACCCTCTCATGCTGGCCAGTTGTATGGTTGACTGGTGCACCACCACTCCAGCCTCAGCCACTGACCTCTGTATCGCCTTTAAAGTGAAAAAACAAAACAAAACAAAACAATGGCCCCCTCACACTCATTTCCCTCCCCAAACCCATGTCTGCCCCCCCCCACACTCATCCCCTCCCCCCCCCTCAAGCCCATGTCTGGCCCCCCACACACTCATCCCCTCCCCCCCAAGCCCATGTCTGGCCCCCCACACACACTCATCCCCCCCCCCCTCTCAAGCCCATGTCTGGCCCCCCACACACTCATCCCCTCCCCCCCAAGCCCATGTTGGGCCCCACACACTCATCCCCTCCCCCCTCTCAAGCCCATGTCTGGCCCCCCACACACTCATCCCCTCCCCCCCCCAAGCCCATGTCTGGCCCCCCACACTCATCCCCTCCCCCCCAAGCCAATGTCTGGCCCCCACACATTCATCCCCTTCCCCCCCAAGCCCATGTCTGGCCCCCCACACAGTCATCCACTCCCCCCCCAAGCCCATGTCTGGCCCCCCACACACTCATCCCCTCCCCCCTCTCAAGCCCATGTCTGGCCCCCCACACACTCATCCCCTCCCCCCACCCAAGCCTATGTCGGGCCCCACACACTCATCCCCTCTCCCCCAAGCCAATGTCTGGCCCCCACACACTCATCCCCTCCCCCCCCAAGCCCATGTGTGGCCCCCCAAACACTCATCCCCTCCCCCCCCAAGCCCATGTCTGGCCCCCCACACTCATCCCCTTTCCCCCAAGCCAATGTCTGGCCCCCACACATTCATCCCCTTCCCCCCCAAGCCCATGTCTGGCCCCCACACATTCATCCTCTCCCCCCCAAGCCCATGTCTGGTCCCCACACATTCATCCTCCCCCCAGCCCAAGTCTGGCCTCCCACACACTCATCCCCTCCCCCCCCCCCCAAGCCCATGTCTGGACCCCCAAACACTCATCCCCTCCCCCCTCTCAAGCCCATGTCTGGCCCGACACACACTCATCCTCCCCCCCCAAGCCAATGTCTGGCCCCCACACATTCATCCCCTTCCCCCCCCAAGCCCATGTCTGGCCCCCCACACACTCATCCCCTCCCCCCCAAGCCAATGTCTGGCCCCCACACATTCATCCCCTTCCCCCCCAAGCCCATGTCTGGCCCTCACACATTCATCCCCTTCCCCCCCAAGCCCATGTCGGGCCTCCCCACACACTCATCCCCACCCCCCCCCCCCCCAAGCCCATGTCTGGCCCCACACACATCCCCTCCCCCCCAAGCCCATGTTTGGCCCCCCCCACACATTCATCCCCTTCCCCCCCCGAGCCCATGTCTGGCCCCCACACATTCATCCCCTTCCCCCCCAAGCCCATGTCTGGCCCCCCACACACTCATCTAGATCAATGTGTGGAGAGAGACGATGAAATGGCAGAAATATTAAACGAATACTTCAGCTCTGTGTTCACTAAAGAAGACCCTGGAGAAGGACCATCTCTACACAACAAGAAACTGGAGGGAAGTCGAATAGATGAAAATCCTTTTACAGTAGAAAATGTGTGGGAAGAACTAAAGAACCTGAAAGTGGACAAAGCCATGGGGCCTGATGGGATTCATCCAAGGATATTGAGGGAGCTCAGAGATGTTCTGGCGGGTCCGCTGTGTGACCTGTTCAATAGATCCCTAGAAACGGGAGTGGTGCCGAGTGATTGGAGAAGAGTGGTGGTGGTCCCGCTTCACAAGAGTGGGAACAGGGAGGAGGCAGGCAACTACAGACCGGTTAGCCTCACTTCGGTGGTGGGAAAAGTAATGGAGTCACTGCTGAAAGAGAGAATAGTGAACTATCTACAGTCTGGAGAATTGATGGACCAGAGGCAGCATGGATTCACCAGGGGAAGATCCTGTCAGACTAATCTGATTGACTTTTTTGACTGGGTAACCAAGGAATTGGATCAAGGAAGAGCGCTCGATATCATATACTTGGATTTCAGCAAAGCTTTTTGATACGGTTCCGCACAGGAGACTGGTGAATAAAACGAGAAGCTTGGGAGTGAGTGCCGAGGTGGTGACCTGGATTGCAAATTGGTTGACAGACAGAAGACAATGTGTGATGGTAAATGGAACCTTCTCTGAAGAGAGAGCGGTTTTAAGTGGTGTACCGCAAGGATCGGTGTTGGTACCGGTCCTGTTCAATATCTTTGTGAGCGACATTGCGGACGGGATAGAAGGTAAGGTTTGTCTTTTTGCGGACGACACTAAGATCTGCAACAGAGTGGACACGCCGGAAGGAGTGGAGAGAATGAGACGGGATCTAAGGAAACTGGAAGAGTGGTCGAAGATATGGCAGCTGAGATTCAATGCCAAGAAGTGCAAAGTCATGCATATGGGGAGTGGAAATCCGAATGAACTGTATTCGATGGGGGGGGAAAGGCTGATATGCACGGAGCAGGAGAGGGACCTTGGGGTGATAGTGTCTAATGATGTGAAGACAGCGAAACAATGCGACAAGGCGATAGCAAAAGCCAGAAGAATGCTGGGCTGCATAGAGAGAGGAATATCGAGTAAGAAAAGGGAAGTGATTATTCCCTTGTACAGGTCCTTGGTGAGGCCTCACCTGGAGTACTGTGTTCAGTTCTGGAGACCGTATCTACAAAAAGACAAAGACAAGATGGAAGCGGTACAGAGAAGGGCGACCTGGAAGGTGGAGGATCTTCATCGGATGACGTACGAGGAGAGATTGAAGAATCTAAATATGTACACCCTGGAGGAAAGGAGGAGCAGATACAGACTTTCAGATACTTGAAAGGTTTTAATGATCCAAAAACAATGACAAACCTTTTCCGTAGGAAAAAAATCAGCAGAACCAGGGGTCACGATTTGAGGCTCCAGGGAGGAAGATTCAGAACCAATGTCAGGAAGTATTTCTTCACGGAGAGGGTGGTGGATGCCTGGAATGCCCTTCCGGAGGAAGTGGTGAAGACCAGAACTGTGAAAGACTTCAAAGGGGCGTGGGATAAACACTGTGGATCCATAAAGTCAAGAGGCCGCCAATGAAGAGTGGGTGACTCGCCAGAATGATGGCTACTGCCTGGACACAATACCCTTATTCAATAAACATACACATGCTTACTGTGACTCCAACATCGCTCTAAGCTTCAACAGCAAGAGGAAATGGAAAAAAAGGATTTGCACTCACAAAGAGGGGAGTAGCTGGCTTGTTACGGCGGTTACTACCCCAAACCAAATATGCCTGATACTTCACTTTCAATGCATATACAGCATAGCTCTCTGCTTCAACGACAGGGGAGAAGAATAACTGATACTTCACACATCCAGCAGAGCTCTCTGCTTCAACGGCAAGGGAGAAGAAAAAGGGTTCGCACTCACAAAGCGGGGAGTAGCTGGCTTGTTACGGCGGTTACTACCCCAAACCAAATGTGCCTGATACTTCACTTTCCATGCATATCCAGCATGGCTCTCTGCTTCAACGGCATGGGAGAATGACTGATACATCACGCATTTCCAGCATAGCTCTCTGCTTCAACAGCAGGGGAAAAAAAAAAAAAAAACCAAAAAAAAAAAACTGATGCTTCACGCATATCCTGCATAGCTTCAACGACAGGGGTGAAGAAAAAAAAGGATTCGCAATCACAAAGCGAGGAGTAGCTGGCTTGTTACGGCGGTTACTACCCCAAACCAAATGTGCCTGATACTTCACTTCACTTTCAATGCATATCCAGCATGGCTCTCTGCTTCAACGACAGGGGAGAAAAAAACTGATACTTCACGCATATCCAGCATAGCTCCCTGCTTCAACGGCAGGGGAGAAGAAAAAACAACCAACAAGGGCTGTACAACATAGTCTAGGTAAAACAAATAAGCATGGGTGTAGCTTGCTTATCGCGGCGGTTACTACCCCTACTACCCCTAACTAATCAAGCTAGATATTTCACTTGGATGCAGCTCCATCACTGCTCTCTACATTAATGGTGGGGGTGGAAGGGGAATAGAACAAAGAGCTAAGAGAAACAGATAAGTATGAGAGAAAAAATGTGTGAAGCTTGCTGGGCAGACTGGATGGGCCATTCGGTCTTCTTCTGCCGTCATTTCATGTTTCTATGTTTCCCCCCCAAGCCCATGTCTGGCCCCCCCACACATTCATCCCCTTCCCCCCCCAAGCCCATGTCTGGCCCCCCACACACTCATCCCCTCCCCCCCCCCCCAAGCCCATGTCTGGCCCCCCACACACTCATCCCCTCCCCCCTCTCAAGCCCATGTCTGGCCCCCCACACACTCATCCTCTCCCCCCCCAAGCCTATATCGGGCCCCACACACTCATCCCCCCCCCCCAAGCCAATGTCTGGCCCCCACACATTCATCCCCTTCCCCCCCAAGCCCATGTCTGGCCCCCCCACACATTCATCCCCTTCCCCCCCCAAGCCCATGTCTGGCCCCCCACACACTCATCCCTCCCCCCCCCCCCCAAGCCCATGTCTGGCCCCCCACACACTCATCCCCTCCCCCCAAGACCATGTCTGGCTCCCACATACTCATTCCCCCTCCACCTCCAGGTACCTCTTCCTTTTGATTGTTGCCAGTTATGTTCTTCATTTCATTCAGCATTCAAGCCTGCTATGCTGCATAAAATCTCTCTTAGTAACCAGACCTGTCTGCCCATGTGCTCCTCTGACAGTGCATGGGCCTCATCAGCATCATCAGCAGCAGCCAATCACAGGGACAGCTGCGCTCAAGTCCCACCCACCAAGCCCCAAAAAACGCGACTGCCAGAAAAAAACACCCAATAATAAGCAGCAACCCATGAATTGAAAAAAAAAAAAAAAAGAAGCGAATCACTAGAAAAAAAAAGCCCAAACTCACGGGAAATAAGCGAGGTTGGCAACACTGGCTGAGAGTGCCACTGCTCAGCAGCCCAGCCAGCCACAGGCAATGCGCTTACCTGGGAGGGGGCTGCTCTGCTCATGGGGGTCTCAGAGATCAGGAAGGAAGGGAGAAGCGGAGTCTTGAGGATAATGGGTGCACAAGGATTGAAGGAGAAGCGAGGACTCAGGGATTGGGAGGAGTTGGGTCTCCAGGCGACAATGGGGACTCGGGTTTGGTGGGGGACAGTAGGAGAATAAGCAATTGGGGATTGGTAGGAGAGCTGGGACCTATACTGGGCGAGGTTTGGGGAGGGGGAAGAGTATGGACTGAGAGAATGAGAGGGAGCGTGGGGAATCAGGAATTGCGATGAAATTGGGGATGGGGGCGCAGTTTCAGTGGGAGGAGTAGGACACTCTGGGAACCAACATGATTATAAAAATAAAATTCCCAGTCAAACACATTAAAAAGTATTTTATTTTTAATTTAGTGATAGGAATATGTCAGCATTATGAATATGCTTCTCTGGTAGCTTTATATTTTGCCCAGTACAGGAGGAAATGCATTTCTGTTTCTGTATCTCCAGAGTTGCACTTCTCAGAGTCTGGCTTCTTGGGGTTTCCAGTTTAAGTTTTGTCTATATTTCTATTTCTAGTTTGTGGTCCCTTATTCAGTGTTTGATGAGGGTCTGCCTGTGTTTTGCGTGTGTGACTGAGGTGATGGAGTCTGATAGCGTGCAAGGTCTGTGTAGGGATCTATAGCAGCCTGGCATGTTCTTTTTTTCTCAACAGGAAGTGTATTGATATTCTAGAGCCCATAATGGTATTCACTTTTGCTGGGTAGGGGGAGGGGGTCGCTGAAGTGCCTGCACAACCCACTGTGCAAACTGTGCATCTGCACGGGCCTGTGGCACACAACTGAGCCAGTCTGTAAAGGCCGAGCATCCTGGAGCCTGATGTACAAAGTCTCTCGTCTGAACATGTCTCCTACACAAAATCTGTATTTTGGGAATAGTAGGATTTGGTTGCTGATTTGACTTTTTCTGGTGCATCATTAGCTTTCTTGCATACAGGACATACCTTACAGTCCTGAGCTGGGTATGAAATATTTTGTGGTAACAAAATGTGCACTTTTACATAATTTTTAGAGGGTAGATTACTACAGTTTTTGTGTGGAAAGTCCGCTGGACCACCCTCTTCCCCCATGACCCCAAAGCTTGCTCGCTGCTGTTACTGCAAGAAAAAACAAATGTCCCAGATTCGTCCGCCAGAAATCTGGGTAAGCCTGCTACCGACTGCATTGGTCTCCAGTAAGCAGTGTCCAGATGTTCAGAAGCCTGAGAAAGAAGTTGTATGGGAGACAGTGTAGTAATGGTTTGGACAGAGCAGCACTGGTCCTGGGTCCTGGCTGTGTGAGTTCTGGGCGTTAGTCCTGTTATGGGATGCTACGTTTGCTCTATAGGTTATGAGTGGTTTTCTATTACTTTTATGTGCTTGGCAGTGGAGAGAGTTTGTGTTGCTATTACTGAAGTGATACCAGAATTTGAATATTCATTTAAAGTTTTATATTTAAAAATATGATCAATTATGGGTTTTTACAGGATCGTTCTTGGAGGGATGGGAGGATAAGGACGATTAGTTCCACTGTTGCCAGAATTTTGGCGAGGTCTCTAATGATCCAATCTCTAGTCTGCTAAATAGCAAATAACACCTCTGGGAAGACTCAGCAGTGTGCTCAGATAACACAAAAGCAGACTGGTAAGGGGATTTGAGAGAGAAACTGCTGGGGACAGGATAGGTCCTAAGGCAGGGATGGCAAACCCCGGATCCGAGAGCCCAAAATAGGATTGGTTTTCAGGATATCCACAGTGAATATGGATAAGATAGATCTGCATGCACTGCCTCCATTACATGCAAACCTATCTCATGCATATTCATTGTGGATATCCTGAAAACCTGGCCTGTTTGTGCCTCTTGAGGACTGGGGTTGGCTACTCCTGTCCTAAGGGAAAAGGGGAAGGGGGGTTGAGACTTGGAGAGAGACTGCTGGAGACGAGCAGGAATTGGGAGATAGACTACTGAGGATGGAGTGAGGGATGGGAGTCATCTCATCCCCACCTCCCTGTCCCAGCAGTCTCTTTTTCAATTCCTCATCTCCTGCAATCTCGCTCTCTCTCTCTCTTAAAGGGGGAGAGTGGGACATTGTGGTAGAGACTGCTGTGGGAGAAGAGTTTATTGATAACAGTGTAGCTAGCATACTCACAACCCTTTGCTTAGTGCCCAGCCAGGTTAATCTTGCGCCCTGCCAAAATATCAGTTCTGGCTACTCCACTGGTCTATACAATGCCTCAGCCCTTAGCTCCCCCTGCTACTCTGCTTCAGCTTCCCCAAGCAAGTGAATCACCAGCCACCTATGCTCGGGTACCTTTCAGTAGATCATTTTGCAAACGTGTGGCCTTTATTTATTCAAGCTGATTAATGTGCCTTGGTGTTTATTGAATTGGTGTTGTATGTTAATGTTTCCTGTTAAGGCACTGGGGGTGAAGCTGGATTGGTCTTTGCTGCCCCTATTATTACACCACATCAAGTGCAGGAGCCCATTGGATAATAGGATGCCAGAGCAACCGGCCAGTGCCCACAACATTTACCCTCGGCATAGGATGGAGGGGGGGAAGAGGCACCTCCAGGTCCCTCCTTCTAGTAGTCCGCATGGCTTCTGTTGGCCTCCACGTGTGCTCCCGTGGTTGGCTCACATGGGGAACAAGCTGTGCCACTATTAGGCTGAAAGGGGCACTTCCTTCTCCATCATGGCAGCATCCCATCCCACCCATCCCCCTTAAAGGCACAGGGGTAGCCTGACAGTGATTCTGTTTTACAGTGCTCTAAATATTGCTTTTAAGGGTCCCAGGTCAGACAGGATGCTGAGCAAAGCTTGTGAGAAAATGCAGTCAAAACGGAGAAGGAGGTGCCCCTAGGCAGCTGACGCGTCTTCTCTGCCTAGTGTAAAATCTGGGCCTATATCAAAGCATGTTCCACTATACCGCACAATAGACTAGACCTTCCCAGGACTAGATGGAAAGCCGAGTGTCTTTCTTGGTCTTCTGCAGTGGAGCTGTTAGCTTCTAGCGAATGCATGACATATACTGCCACCATATGGTAAAGGTCATGAATTCACTTGTAAGTGCCTGCAATTTATGTTTTTATTATTTAGACTGGCAGAATTATCGTTATGTATGTTTTACTTGCTTTATTTTGATATTGTACCTTTGTTTTTATTCTGTTGTTCCCACTTTGATCACTAATTTGCTCAGAAGGGCTATAAGCACTGCAAAAAAACCCAAAACATCTATTCTTATTTTACTTGGATTTTCTAAAACTTTTTTTTTGGTTTGTTCTTTAAAAAAGAAAAGAAAAAAAAAACAACCCAGTGTCTGGTATAGAAAAACCACTGGATGTGTATGCAAAATCTTGTTTGGTTTATGTTAATTTAAATTCATTTTTTCACTAGAGAAGAATATTTTTTATTAAAAAAAAAAAAAGCCTACGTTTGGCAAGAAAGAACTCAAAACACTGTTCCTGCAGATGTTTTATGAGTTTGGCTTCCTGATGCAGGGGACTCAGTTTTCAGCGAGCGTTCCAAGTCCACACTGATTCCACATCAGCAGTCAAAAATCTACCATGGAGCGTAACCCCTCGCATTCCCGTCCTTCTGCAAATGTTGAGGGTGGCGGTGACGGGAGGGGAGAGGAATGACAAAAGGGCACACACTACTGCAAAAGGAAATAAATCTGCCTGCTGTCTTCCTTTCCGCTTCCCGATAGCTGTCCTTCGCCAAGTGCCTGGCTGTGCAGAAATCTAAATCGGATCCCGACGCACCCGTAGGCTTACACGATGGCCTGTCGGGCCTACCTGTTGCTTGTTCCACTTAATTTGCTAAAGATTGAGCTGTTCTGTTTTGCACAGTAAAGGTATGTTCGGATCTTCGAACAGGAATGGCTTGAACAGCAGAAATATTCCAGGCTTGGCAATGTCCAAATTATTGGTCCCAGCTGACTTTTCAGGTTTTAAGGTGCGTTTGGAATTTGCCAATCAAAATAAAATACATTTGTTTTAAATTGCAAGAACTGAAAGAATATTTTCTTAAGCTTTCCTACGGAGTTTATATGATTGAATATAGACAAATTATAATTTATCTATTAGTTGGAAAGATATGTATGATTTCAAACTTTCCCCCCCCCCAAAAAAAAAATAGTATTATTGGCCTTCACTTTTACCACCAGGCCTGATTTATTGGAGAACAGATGTTTTCGATATTAAATGGGATTTACAAAAAGGTTTCTTATTTCCTTTTTTTTTTTTTTGTCTTGTTTGATACCAATTTATTTTGTAATGTCAGAACACAGTGTCGTGTCCATAGTTTGCTGCACATGTGCTGCCGTATGGTGTATCCATTAATATTAAATAAAAGCTCTAATGTCCAGGTGGGTGGTCAGCTGCGTGCATCAGACGGTGCGGTTTAAAAATAATAGTTAAAGTAGAGCGAGGAGACGTAGAAGGACATAAAGGACAATTTTCAAAGCTTGATTAAAAAATGTTTTAGCCATCAACGTGACCACAGTTTTAAAGTGGCATTCCCGGGGAGAGGGGGCATGTTTAGGACATAGGAGAAAATAATGTGCAGAGATTCAGTTTACAAATCTACGGGCATTATTTTCAGTGGAAAAGAAAAGGCACTAGCAGAAAAAAGCAAGTACGAGCATCCTGAGGTACTTCGTACCCCCTGTGGCATGTCTCATAGCAAAAAGTACAAGCCGGCTTATGCACTGAAAATTGGTGCAAAAACCTAAAATAAGACTACGTCTCGATTCAGACAGTTTAAAAATTGCCCCCCAGTATTACTCCCCCCAAAAGGTATCACCCTTTATTAAAATGGGTGAATACCTTAGCGAGGCACTGGCAGGGGCAGAAAATCTTTGTGAAATGGAAGAACGAGGGGGGCTGAAAGAAAAGGGAGCTGTGCCAAGAGCAACAAATCATTCCGTTAAGAAAGTCAAGAAAAGTAAGGAAGGAATAAGGTAACCAGGCTGGTTCTTGAAGCTGATGATCAAAAGCCCGGCACAAAGACTAACACATTCGATCTCAGAAAAGAAAGGAGACCTGAAAACCAGACGAAAAGGTGAAGCAATAGAACCAAGAAACTGTCAAGCTACTATCTGAAGCAATCTAAGTACTGCAAACTTTAATCTCATTCCATTGCATACTTCTGCTCTTTATACCTCTCTAGCACAGGAAAGATATTAGTAATCAGGCAAGATCATAACTGTAGCAAAAAGGAAAACATCCGGGGTGGGAGAGCAGTTATGGGAAGCTTTATCAACCTGACGTGAAATTAATGAGCTCTGACGTCTGACACTCGGTGCTAGCCAACAAAAACCATGGAGAAAGCGTTAATGATAAAAGGTATCTTGGTATTTTTTTTTTTTTATTTAGGAGAGGGGTTCAGATAGTCTGTGAAAGGACTGCAAAACTGAAATCTCTTATCCAGGAGAGGTTTCTCATTTCCTAATTGTTAACCAGAGAATTGTGAAACTGCATTTTGTTGTCTTAACGGAACACGGTATCTGCAAGTAAAAAATATTGTTCGCAACATTTCACCATCTTCGGTAGCCTATTTTAAATATAGATATGAAAATATACATTTTGCTTTGCCTATTTTTCAGAAAGTATGCAAATGAGGTGATGTGGAATTTAAAGTGTAGACAGCCATTTTTGGCTTCTTGCCCTTAGTTAACATTGACATCATTTTCCGCACATGCTCAGTGGTTTCCCTGTTTTTTCCTATAGTGGATCAAACTCACCCAAGCAACTTTCTACATCCAAACAGGAATAATCAGGTTAATGATTAGGGAAATGAGGCAGCTAGTGCATTCCATAGCTTGAAGCATGTCAGAACAGTAAAGCTTCATTAAAATGCTCCTTCACTCCCAGTTCACTATTATGCAGCCTCTGCTTTTTCCTTTTCATTCTGCTTTTTGACACTTCAGAGTGGTTATGTTAGGTACTATAGGTATTTCCTATCCCCAAAGAACTTCTAGATCTGAGTTTGTACCTGAGGCAATGGAGGGTAAATTGATTTGCCCAAGGTGCAGCAGTGGGATTTGTTGGATTCTCTGTTTCATAGCCCAATGTTACCCTTGAATAGTAATGTTTTATTTGATTTAGCAGCCTGCTTGAATAGTTATTTGCCACAGCCTCCTTTTCAGCCTCTGATTAGACAAATTCAGCCTTTTCTGTTTAATGAAAGCTAGCACAACTATCTTCAGGCGCACTCGTTGCCCGCCATATGCCTCCTCGAACCAGCTATCTCTGCTGAAGATTTCTGCAGAGGGTTTAAGTTATCTTTCAAATGGCAGGATCAGCTTTGTTTATAATGCAATACTAAATGTCCCCATGATCTGCCCACCTCACTGTATTAAAGGTGTTGGTAAGTGTCTTGTTGAGGCTCTGAATTATGCTATTTTGTCAGCCTCTAACACACTTTTCCCTGTATTCTCTACCAGGGAGAACTATCCCATTTATACCAAAGAGAAACAACATGTTGTCAGGGGAAATTAGCACTGTTTGACTTTGTTTTCACGTATGGTAGAGTTTCAAAGTAAGTATTGATCATCCACTACATTTTACTCAACCCTGGTCAGAGGTTTGCATGTTTGTTTGTTTGCTTTTGTGGGGAGGCGAAGAAAGGGTATAATTTGCAGAAATGTATTTTCCTTTCATTTCAATCTGGAATGCAATATGACGGCAATATTTCTGAAATCAGGCTCCCTAGAGAAGCTGTTCTGACTGAGGATTCAATTGCACATGGCTTGTCTGTGGGACTGAGACATATTTTAGTAAACTTTCTCTCTATTTTAGAATACACTTTCTGAGTGAACTGGATTTATTTACGTGGACTGTATCTTTTTCTTTCTTTCGGTTATGTGGGCTGCGATAACCTCCCAATAGCCTTGCGGGAGTGTTCCCGACCCCATTCCACAGGATCCAGAAGTGGTTTCCCCCCCCCCCCCCCCCCCTTTTCCGCCACCCTGTGTGAGCGAATCAGAGCTCTCCAGGAATGGGAAGGGGATCCCCTCCCCTGGAGGGAGATTATATAAAACTAAAAGTGAAAAGGGGATGGGTAGATGGGGTTGCTGGACATTTTCTTGGGTTGATGTTAGAAGGGAGGTTGGTCGGCCAGATTTAGGCCTTCTTTTGCAGCACCTCAGTTTGACCGGCCAAGTGATTATTATTATTTATTAGACTTTATATGTCGCCTGTAAAGCACCTGTATCCATCAGCACTAGCCCCCTGGCCCCAGGCCTGCCCAGAATTTATCTGGCTAAATTTAGTGGCATAGTGAAATTTAGGTGAATAAATTTAGCCAGAAAACAGTTTTCAAAGGCTTTGATCTAGCCAACTTGCTTAGCCGTTTAAATATTAACCATAGGTTTTTAATGATCACATTTTAGGTTGCAGTTAGGGTTAAATTTCTTTTGGAGACCCTAGACAATAATATACCCATATGAAAATCTCAGAAGGCAAGGCAAAAGCAAATGGATACTATACGGGTCCATACGGAAGACAGAAAAATCGTGTGTGGTCTGAGTGGATGTTTTTTTGTCATCCTGCTTGGGAACTAATTCAGGATCTGTTTCTGTTGGCACTTTCCTCCTGAATGTATGTGTGTGTGCATTTCTCCAGGCCTCCGCACAGCTGAGATGCTAGTAATGCTGGCTGTGAGAGCAGGGCGGGTGATCATCCCAGAACAATTCAGACGCAAGAGATGGCATGAAAAAGGAGCGATTACATCCCTATAACAAAACTGAGAGCCAGGACTCTTATCTTTCTTTTACTTTTGCCATAAAAGTACATGAGCTTCTTATCTTTTCTATTAAAAAAAAAAATTGCAGGAACTTACTGAGCTTGGGTGCAGTACATCAGCTAATCCTAAATAATTGGCTAAATAATGACGAAACAAAGACTCGAGATTTAATTACGACAACAATGTTTCCATCACAGCACCTAGGGCAGTGGGCTATAAACCTGTGAAGCCAGGGTTCAAATCCCACTGCCACACCTTGTGACCTTGGGCAAGTGACCTTCCCTTCCATTGCCTCGGGTACAAACCTAGGAGGTTATTCACCGAAAGGTACATTTTAAAAGCCCTATGTGCGCCAAAGCCGGGAGATACACTTAGAAGCTGCACCCGTGCGTGGCGCACGTATTTTAAAAGGCGAGCGAGTACACGGGTATCTCCTGCTACGCACGCATTTTTTCCCTTTAAAAAGGGGCGTGGAATGGGCGTGGTCTGGGTGGAGTATGGGCTTTCCAGTATTTTTCAATGAAATCTGTGTACAAATACGTCTGCATGCAAGCACACGCCGGGTTCCCGGCTATGAACGGCATTTAAGTTGTAAAATAAAAGAAATCCAGGCTAGTCAGTGGGGTTTTAAGGGTAGGGGGTAACAGGGTAAAAGGGAGGCTAATTAAATAAGGAGGAAGCCCTATCCTTTACCTGGGTAAATAGGTAATGATCTGGGGAAACTGGTAATTGCGTTGGCTTGTGTGTCTACTAAGATCCTCCCTCTTATGCGGTAGAGGCGGCGTTTACGCGCACGTGCACGCATCCATATAAAATTGTGCACATGTGTACGCACGTACAGCCTACTTTATACCTTGCGTGCATATATGCTCATATGTTATAATATGGCTGCGTCCTTTGGTGTGAGCCGGTACACGCGTGTAAATGTGCGCCCGCGTGGTTGTTTCAAAGTCACCATCCCTAGGTTTTCTTTCTTTTTGTGTCTATGGGAAAATGCTTAGTAAATAGGACCCTTAGATTGTAAGCCCTCTGGGGGATATAGAAATACTTAAGAGTATCTGAATGTAATCCACTTTGAAGTGCTGAAAAGCAAAATATAAATAAAATAAAGCATAGCTAAGGAACATATTTGAATATGACAAATTAATATTGGTAACATATGGGGGATCTATTTTCTGCTGCTATCCATCCAACAAAGTTAGCAGGATAAACTTATCCAGCTAACATTGCAGGTATATTCAGCTGCACAGGTGTGTGGCTAAATATCCCAGACTAAAGTTATCCTTCTGAGGGCCTGAATCATCAAGTTCCTTTCCCACAGGCACATATGCGTGCATGTTATAAAACAGCCTGGCTGCGTGCACATGTGCACGCAATTTTAAATGTATGTGCCTATCCGCGAAAATGGGTTTCTATCACGTAAGTCAGGGTATTTTATAACCAGTGTGCATCCACACCATTGTCAGTTTCTTCAGGTTCATCCACCAGTTCACCCAGTCAAGAGTTAGGTCCTCGAAACCTCCCTGGTTTATAAGCCTCAGTTGTCCCAGACACTTTAAACCCATCAGAAATGGCTTTTTTTTTTGTTTTTTCTAATTTACATCTCCTCCATAGCAGAAGTAAACTTAGGCAGTACTTTACCTTGGCATGCACCCAGGCGCAAAAGTATTTAGGTGCACATCTCTTTGCCCCGCCCTAGAGAGCACACACCCTGCCCAAACCACACCCCTTTTTGAAATCAAGTGAGATGTGCATGCTGCGGGAGATATGGGCACATCTGGGACGCTTTTAAAATCCGCTGGGCGCTTGTAATCCTGATGTTATGACTGTCTCTGCCCGACGTCGCCACTCCGCCCTCCTTACCTCTCTGGCGACTCCTCCCGCGGTTGACGGATGTTTGGCTGCCGCGGTGTCTGCCTGCCGTCCTCTCCGGGGTCCCCGGTCCGGCTTGGGCGCTGCCTCCCGCCATGCTATCCAGCTGCCTTAGGGCGTGCTTGCCGCGCGGCCCTGCTTCAAATACTTTCTTTGGCGCGAACCTCAAGGGCGTCCCCCTGTGATAACGTCACACATCTCGGATACAAAAAGCCTACACTACTGCTAGCTAATTGAGTTAGCAATAGGTATTCGTTCAGGAACTCATTTCGGATGGGATTCGCTCTCCGTACCTAGCTACTCTGCCTCTCCATTATTGGACTTACTCTATTTGGGGTACCCACTCCTCGGGGGCCTCACTCTTCTCTTTCAGGTCGCTGTCTGGAACCGGTACTTGCTCCTCGAGGGCCCATGTTCCCAGACTCGCTGCCTGAACATTACTTCTGCCAGGAAGATACCGCTGCCTACACCATCAGTGAGTTACCATCTACTTCTCTCAGAGCTGTTCCCTGGTACCAGGTACTCACTCCTCGAGGGTCCCTGCATATACTTCATTGTACTCACTATCTCAGTTTCTCTCCACTACAGCACAGCCATTGTGGGATCGCTGTTCCAGAGCCTGAGGGACTACAAGCCCAGCCGGGCTTCATCTCTGCTCACTACTGCCACCTCTGGTGGCTCCTCAATACTGTTAATAAAAGATATAATCTGTGTTGTGTGTCCTAAGCTGAGCCTGACCTGTGGCCCCTCATGGGATTTCCCCCTGTGGGCATGGTCAGCAGCCACAGTGTCCAAGGGTCCACCCAAAACCGTACAAACAATAACACCTGACCTATGCCCGCATTCCCCAGTTGAAATGCGCCGGGCTTTTAAAATCTTAGCGAATTAGTCCTATGTTAGCTAGATAATGCTCAAAATCAACCTTTATCTGACTCACCCAGATAACCAGTTCTACCCAAAAATGTCCTGCCCTGCTCCCGAGGTAGCCAGATAACACATTAACTGGCTATCTTGGGGCCAGCAAGCAAGGTGAGGTTTTCAAATCCTTCATGTGTCCAGCTAAGCCCAAACTTAGCTGGACAAATGGCACTGAATATCAGCCACAGAGTAATAAGGACCTTTTAGTGCAGCCACTCTACCTGAGTCACTTCTCGGCCTCTAGACATTTCCCTCCCTCACTCTTACTAACACAGTTTGTATCCGTGCTAAGCATTCTTGAATTCTGTCACTTTTATTTTTGGTTAAAGCACACTTTGCAGGTAGACTATTCCAGGCATTTACCACCTTTTCAATAAAGTAGCATTTCTTCTGAGACATCCTCCTTCCAGTTCCATACCCTGACCCCTTGTCATTAAACTTCATTTTGTGTAGGCTGAATGTCAGACACAGAGGCCCAGTTGCCACCGTAAATTTAATGCAAGGATCTGCTACTGAAGTTGGGAAAGGGGTGGTGCTATACTATAAAATTATTCATATGACTGGGATAATCTCTTTTCCAAGGAATTTGCTTGCAGTAGGAATGTAAAGGAGCAGAATTTTTGTTTCAGTTTGTTCATTTGTTTTATAGATCATCTCCATTCATTTCATTAGTTACAAATGAAAAAATAAAATTTGTGTATTTGTTTCATTCGTTTCCCGTTAAAGTCAATTGGGGAAGCATCTTTTGAGTTTCAAAATTGTGTTTTATAATCAATTCTAATGAAACTTTTGGGTAGAAAACTTTAGAAGGGGGAAGAGAGCTCCAAGACACTAAGACTGTGGCAAAGTAACACCAAAAGTGGCATGAATAGCCTAAGGCACTGTAAAGGGACAAACGTGTACTAGCAGTGGCAGGAGTTCCCCAAGGCACAGTCAGAGGAGCAAAGCAGCAGCAAGAGTGTCAAGAACACAGCAGGGCTTCCAAAACGGACACTGATATCAGTAGCATGAACCCCCAAAGGCGGAACAAAAGGAGCAAAATGGCACCAAGAATGATATGACCATCTTAAGGCACTATGAAGGGGGAACAACGCAGCAAAGGTGCAGCAAGAAAATGCAGCCACTGACAGAGGGACAAAGCAGCACAAAAAGTGGCATAAAGACCCCAAATCACCATGACAGATGCAAAGCAGCCTCCCACAGTGGCAAGCACACCCCAAGGTGTTGAGTCTCGGGTATAGGAGCAAGGCTGAGTCTCAGAGAGACCCCCCAAGGTCTAACATAAGTGGCATAGCAGCAAGACAGCTGAAGTGTAGAGGGGATATGGCAGCAAGCCAGAAGGCAGAAAGAACCCCAGTACTGTATAACAGTGGTATAGCAACAAGGCAGAGTGGCAGCAAGATCCTCAAGATGTAGTATAGCAGCAATAAAGATTCCCAAGGTATAGCATTAGGAGCATGAACGATAGCAAGGCAGAGCAGCATCAAGACCCCCAAGGTGTAGTTTCATAAGCAGGGCTGTAAGGCAGAATGTCAGCAAGATCCCCAAAGTGGTGCATCAGGGTATGGCAGCAAGGCATAGTGGCAGCAAGACCCCCAAGGTGTGTAGCATAAAGGCTAAAGTAGCAAGGAAGAGTAGCAGCAAGCCCCCCAGGGAGTAGCATGAGAGGTAAAGCAGTAAGCAGAGTGTCGGCATCAGGGGCATTACAACTAGGCAGAGTGGCAGCAAATCTCTTAATTTGTAGAGTCTGAGATATGGCAGCAAGGCTCCCAAGATATATTGTCAGGAGCAAGGCAGCTTCTTCATGAGTGATCCTCCATCCTGTCTACTTGCCCTCTTTTCCCGCCTCCGTTCTGTTCTGGCTACTATTGCTATACCTACTGGTCTCACTATGGTTCTTTTCAATGGGCCATAGATTTGAATGGGAAACCTTAACAAATAAAACTACGTTTTTTGTTTAATTTGTGGGCATTCTCCATTTGTTTGGGGGTTCCACAAATGAAACTAAAATGGTTTCATTTGTTGCGATTTACCTATTTATTCCAAACAAATGCACATCCCTAGTTTGTAGTCTGCATTGGACTGAGGATTAGGCAGTTTGCTCAAATGAGTGCCAGAAAGTTATTCAAACCACAATTTCTGGGTTTTCAGTTCTGCAGTCTAATCCCATGGTCCTCCATTCATTGCCCAGGACCTTACTGCTAGAAGAAAATTGCATTTGTTGAACATTGCCAGCTGTTCTGAGTTGCCAGCAGTCTGTGGCAACCCATCATCCTCTCTGCTCCATTAACTGAGGTGCAGCTACAGTCAGTTGCCAAAAACAACACACAGTGTCTTTCAATACAACTGCAGATTGCAGAGTTGTAAACCTATGGAACTGATTTATATATATATATATTCCACTTTTCCACACTTCAAAGCATAATATATTCAGATACTGTAGGTACTTCCTTATCCCCAGAGGGCTTACAATCTAACTGGGTCATTCATCAAGCTGTGTTAGGGCTCGTATTGCATGCTATATCATGTATACAGTGTGATATACTCAATATTTTGCAACTCCCCACCCAGGTACCCTCCCCTATTACAATGACCTTCTTTGCATGTGATTTGCATTCCTGAATAATGCAAGTGCATGCAAAGAAGGTCATTAATAAGCAATTTGATGCTAATATTTTATCGAGGATGGTGGTTAACCGCGATAAAATAATGACACCTCCTAGGGAAGAGTTAAATGTGTGGTGGGAGTGTTGGGACCCACATTAGGGTGCCAGGTCTCCTGCCACAGCCACATTGTGGTTTGATAAATCTAGTTGTAAATTTGCACATCTGGCAATGGACTTGCCTGAGGTCATAAGGAGCAGTAGTGGGATTTGAACCCTGGGCTCTCTGGTTTTTAGCCCACTGCTCTAACCAGGAGTAGAGGAGTAGCCTAGTGCTATATGTTGTGCAGTATTTCAATGTGCATCTAAGCGTAACAGTCAGTCTATAGGTTTGAAAATACAGTCTATGCACATTGTTTTCCTCCTGCCAACCTCAGTATGTCCCCAGGAACACACCTGCATTTAGCCTTATTGAGGGGGTTAATTGTCAGACTGCCAATGTAGGAGTGTAAACTACTCTTCACCTTGTAAATGACTTTACAATTTGGCCTCTATAACTTCAGTTGTTTGCTCTTTCAAAAAGTGCCAAGACTAGGGGACACACCATGAAGTTACTATATGATACATTTATGACAAATAGGAGAAAATATCTTTTTACTCAACACATAATTAAACTCTGGAATGAATTAGCATACAATAGATTTGCATACACTGCCTTCATTGTATGCAAATCTATCTCATGCATATTCATTCTGGGTATCCTGAAAACCAGGCCTGTTGTGGCTCTTGAGGATGGCAGTTGGCCACCCTTGCACTATAAAGTTGCTACACCAGCAAGTGACTATTATATATGGAGAAAGAGAAGATCCTCAAGAACTCACAAATGCAATCAGAAAATGTGAGAGAAAGATACAGAAATGGTCTCAGTTGTATTGGGTGCCACCAGCCTGATAAAAAATCACTTCCAAACACACCTTGCTATGTTGCATCCTCTGAGTTCCAAATGGAAGCTATTTTTAACACAATGCAAGTATTTAGACAAGCACTAGCAGCAAATTTGAAAGACTGAGATCTTATCCAACATATCCTGACTTATGAGTGAGGTTTATTCCCGTCAAGGTATGTGCAAAACAAACCCATTTGGAGACACTATGTTGTGAGAAATACTATAAAAATGTCCTGAATGTGAAAAAGCCATCCATACGTTGCCTGTATGTATATTACACTTTATGAACTCCAGAAAGCCGCTCTCTTTGGCACAAAACAAGTACCGAGAAGAGCGGTAGCGGTAAACCAGAGAGATTGAGATGAGACTCAGCATGTCCTGGCACAAGAGAGAGATTCCTTAATGGCATGGTATGTGCAAAAGAAACACTAACCAGGAAAGTCATGTGTCTGGCTGATACTGCTCCTTTTCTCACATGGGACATGCCAGGCTTCTTAATGCCAAGAGCTTGCTACTGATTAGTTCTATTAGAAAGTGCACCATGCAACCACTGTTGAATTATTCCTCTTAGCTGTCAAACAGTGGTTTTTCGGGATATTTTTAGACAGCATAAAATAGGAAATGGGTCGGAAGACATTAGTGCACATAGCATTTAGACAGCTGAGAGTATTTGATGCCTAAATGAACCGTGGAATGCTCATAACCTATGTGAGATCTGGAGAATGAGGAAAAGGAAACATGACAGATTACCTCCCAAAAATTTAAGAAAAAGTTTATGTAACTCAAATTTCCTTCCAATAATCCTACACTATGGACTGTAAAAGTAGTTAGAATAATGTACAACGGTGTTACTCAAGAACAATTTAGTGGCTTTTGTAGTGCTCTTATTCCACAGGATTTGTTGACTAAAACAAGTTAAAATGGAAGAAATACTTTGGCGAAGGTTACAGCAAAAAATATTTATGTATTTATTTCTTTGTTTATTTATTTAATGGCTTTTTTATACCATCGTTAAGTACCGTAATTTACCATCACAACGGTTTACATCAAGGCATGTAAAATAACATTAAATCTCTAAAATGAGTAAAATATTAAGGGGTAGATTTTCAAAGGGGTACGCGCGTACCCCCCCAAACACCCCCTGCGCGCGCTGAGCCTATTTTGCATAGGCTCGGCAGCGCGCGCAAGCCCCGGGACGCGTGTAAGTCCCGGGGCTTGCATGGAGAGGCGTGCCGGGGGGCGTGGTGGTCGTGACGCGGCGTTTCGGGGGCTTGGCGCGGGTGACGCGATGTTTCGGGGGCGGTGCTGCGGGCGTGGTTTCGGCCTGGGGGCGTTCCAGGGGCGTGGCCGCGCCCTCCGGAACAGCCCCTGGGTCGGGTGATGGCGTAAATCCTCCGATAAAGGTAAGGGGGGGTTTAGATAGGGCTGGGGGGGGGGGGGTAGGTAGGGGAAGGGAGGGGAAGGTGAGGGGAGGGCGAAAGAAAGTTCCCTCTGAGGCTGCTCCGATTTCAGAGCGGCCTTGGAGGGAACGGAGGCAGGCTGCATGGCTCGGCGCGTGCAGGCTGCCCAAAATCGGCAGCCTTGCGCGCGCCGATCCAGGATTTTAATGGATACGCGCGTATCTATTGAAATCCCGCGTACTCTTGTTCGCGCCAGGTGCGCGAACAAAAGTACGCGCTCGCACAAAATTCTAAAATCTACCCCTAAAAGTGCCAATACGTTAAAATCCGGTTACAGAGTATAATATCATATAAAAATCTAATTTAAATAATTCAGTTATCTCAACTCTTAATTACATGTAGAAAGTTACTCTAAATTGGACTGCATGTATTTATTGTTATATCTGTGGACCTTTGGCCTGGACTGAAATTAGCTCTACCTGCAGGGAGGAGCCCTGCAGGATCTCACTGCCATCAGGCAGACCCAGGCAAATCAGAGACCAGTCAGGAGCTTCACCTTTACCAGCCCACATTCCCCTCGGATTGAGCATTTGGGTGCCAGGGCCAGAAGGACTTAGGTGAGAGTCTCTGCTAATGACTAGGTATGTGGTCCAACACCAGGCTAGAGTTGTAGGCAGGCAGTGGTCAGGTGTCTCGGGTCCGGGCAAGAGCTAGGAGCAGACAGTAATCGGCATATCAAGAGACCAGGCAGGACTGGCAAGGCAGGAGCAGGCTGGGCAGATGAAGGCAGGAACAGGCTGGAAGATGAAAGCAGGAACAGGCTGGGCAGAAGCAACACGCACTACAACGTATCTGGACATGTTGCCAAGGCAATGAGAGAGAGACAAAAGAGGGCCTTTTATAGGGCTAAGCATGTGATGTCATCAGGAGGCACCGCGTGGCTTTTCCCGCCATGGGCCCTTTAAGTCTGCCTTAGTTTGGCTCACGGATGTGCCTAGGGGAGCATCAGAGGGCTGCAGAAGCAATGGCATCTGGACATGTGGCGACAGTGTCCTGCTCTGCTTCCAGAAGGCTGACATTGGGGTGAGTGGAGGAGATGTCTGAACAATGGGTAGTTGTAGCTGGTCAACCAGGTCCTGCAGGATGAAGTTTCCCCCAGACCCAGAATCCACAAAGGCCTGGTTGGAGAAGCAAGTCAATCCAAGTTCCAAAGTAGCTGGAAGAAGAAGTTGGGAATAGAGATGGTGAGGCCTAATGGCTCTAGGCATTTAAGTTTCACAAGCTCTCAGGGAAATGAACCTGGAGATGGTCCCGGGCTGTGCAGTAGAGGCAGAGGCCCGTAACCTGCGATAGAGCTTCTCTTCGGGGGGCCAGGCAAGAGCAGCCTATTTGCATTGGTTCTTCCAGTGCTGTAGAGGTCACGGGTGTGGCAGTAACAGGCATGAATGGGCAATGGAAATGTGGTACCAAAGTGATCCTTCTGCGTGAGGTCTCTCATGCTTTTTTCTGCAGGCGTTAGTCAATATTACCAGTTAGGGAAATGAGAGCCCCCAGAGAGGTGGGGAGCTCCTGGGTGATGAACTCATTCTTAATCTTCCCTAAGAGACCTTCCAGAAAGATGGCAACCAAGCTATCTTCCTGCCCATTTAGGTCAGAGGCCAGGAGTCTGAACTCCATGGCTTACATGCCTAAGGTTCTGGAGCCCTGGTGAAGTTGGAGCAGATTGAAGGTCATCGAGGCTGGCCATCTAGGCTCCTCAAAGGTGGAGTGGAATTGTTCCAGGAACTTCTGGAGGTCGAGTAGAACAGGGTCCTCTCATTTCCAGAGGGGAAAGGCCTAGGCCAGTGCTGTTCCATCTAACAGAGTGAGAATATAAGTAATCTTGGCTTATTTATTTATTTATTTATTTAAGTTTTTTTATATACCAACATTCAAGACGGTGGTCCCATCATGCTGGTTCACAAGAAACAGGGGTGAAATTATAATAAACTTTACCATTTAAACAATAGTGCAGAAAAGCAGTTACATATAACAAGGAAAACAATAACTTGGAATGAGAGAGGAAATGAAGATCAGATAGTTATATACAAGTATAAATAACATTGTGAAAGGTGGCTATTAACACTAATGCTAGCGGAGCTTGTTGCATGAAGGGAGTTAGATGGAGTTGGATGGAGTTAGATGGAGTTGGAGTTAGGGAAGGCCTGTGTGAACAGCCACGTTTTGAGTCTTTTCTTGAATGTTGAAATGTTGGGTTCCATTCTAAGATCGGGGGGAATGGAGTTCCATAATGTTGGACCGGCTGTGGAGAATGCCCGATCTCTAAGCGTGATGTGTCTGGTAGTCTTGGCTGGAGGTACTTGAAGTGATCCTTTGTAAGCATCTCTTGTCGGTCTTGTGGAATGGTGTAATCGGAGAGGAATATGGAGATCGATTGGGGCTAATTGATGGATGTTTTTGAAAATGGTGAGAATGGCCTTGTAGATTATTCTGAAGTGGATGGGCAGCCAATGGAGGTCCATCAAGATGGGTGTTATGTGTTCTCTTCTCCTGGTGTTGGTGAGTATACGGGCGGAGGCATTTTGTACCATTTGTAATGGTTTGGTATGTGATGAAGGGAGACCAAGCATGATGGTGTTACAATAGTCCAGCTTTGCGAAAATGATTGATTGTAGGATCGTTCTGAAGTCATGTGTGTGGAAGAGAGGTCGTATTCTTTTCAGCACTTGGAGCTTATAAAAGCAGTCTCTGGTGGTTTTGTTGATGTTGGCTTTCAGGTTTAGGTGATTGTCAATTTGAACTCCAAGATCTCTCACTTGTGTAGTGCTTGGTACGATAGGATGAGTGTATGTGATGGAACTGTTTTCAGGAGTGATGAGTAGAAGTTCCGTTTTTGATGAATTTATTATCAGGTTGAGACTTGTAAGCAGTTGTTTGATATTTTGGAGGCAGGATTCCCAGTACAACAGTTTTTTTGCGAGCGATTCTTCGATGGGGATCAGTACCTGAATATCGTCGGCGTATAGAAAATGTTTGAGATTGAGGTCAGTGAGAAGTTTACATAAGGGTAACAGATAAATGTTAAACAAGGTAGGAGACAGGGATGAACCCTGAGGGACTCCTACTGCTGCGGGGTGTAGAGAGGATTCTTTATTATGAATTTTGACCTTATAACCTCTATTGCTGAGGAAGGTTCTGAACCATGATAGGGCAGTGCCTGAGATACCTATGGCTGATAATTGGTTGATGAGAAGGGAGTGATTGACCGTATCAAATGCAGACGAGAGGTCAAGTAGTATCAGAAGGAAGGCTTGTTCTTTGTCTAAGCCTAGGATGATGTAGTCAGTCATAGAGATGAGGAGGGCTTCCGTGCTTAAGGTTTTACGGAATCCGTATTGTGATGGAAATAGAAGGTTGTTGTCTTCAATGTGGTTTGAGAGTCGTGAATTTACCAATTTTTCCATTATCTTGGCTATGAATGGGAGGTTAGCTATCGGCAATCAGGCTTAGTAGTTGAGGATCAGAGGAGCCTGTAGCGGAATGTGCATGCTGTACTGACTGAGAAATCCCCAACACCGTTTGGAATCTCCTGCATACCAGGGTAGTGTTGGCAGCTGAGGGTCAGGCTGATTGGGTGCTGAAGGAGGTGAAGGCAGCAGTATGGATGGAAACTCCATGGCAGGTGAAGTAAGGGCAACCAGGTGGGTAGGAAGTGATCCATAGTGGCAGCAAGGAGCTGCAAGGCACCCTATTGATCCTGCAGCCTGCGAACTATAGCAGGGATGGCTTGGAGCGAGGTCACGTCCACTGAGTCAATGGCCTCGGCAATCTGTTGTATCTGTGGACCCTTGGACTGGGGTGAGATTGACTCTACCAGCAGGCGGATCCAAGCAAAGCAAAGACAGGTCTGGAGCTTCAGCTTTACCAGCCCATGTTCCACTTAGGTCGAGCCTTTGGGTGCCAGGGCCAGCAGGACTTAGGCGAGGGTCTCTGCTGATGACTAGGGATGTGGTCCAAGGCCAGGCTAGAGTCATAGACAGGTGGTTCTCAGGTATCTTGAGAGTCAAGGACAGGAAGTGATCAGGCGAAACAAGAGTCCAAGCAAGAGTCAAGGGCAGGCAGCAATCAGGCATATTGAGAGTCCAGGCAAGGGTCAAACCTGGTATCCGTCCAAGGGAGAGAAAGAGGAACGGATAGAGATGATGCAGGCTTGGCTGGCAAGGCAGGAGCAGGCTGGGCAGATGAATGCAGGAACAGGCTGGCAGGCAAAGGTAGGACATCCTGGGCAGAAACAACACACACTACAACATAGCTGGATCTGGACCTGTTGCCAAGGCAATGAGAGAGAGGCAGAGAGAGTCCGTTATCAAGCTAAGCATGTGATTTCATCAGGATGCGCCATAGGGTTTTTCCCATCACGGGCCCTTTAACTCTGCCTGAGTTGGTTCGCGTGCATCTAGGGGAGTGTCAGAGGGTCGCAGAAGTGTCGGCATCCAGCCGTGAGGCAGCAGCATTCTGCCACACTTCTTGGAGGCAGATGTTGGGCTGAGTGAGCTGTCTCGCAAGTCAGCCTGCAAGCTGGGAAGTATAACAATTATTTTTAGTAGGTTTTATTTTTAATTTTGTTTTCAGTTTCATTTTTTTATTGTGTGGATGACTGGTCACTCATTGCTTCGGGATGCTTTTCAGCTCTTACAAGTTGATGTCAGAAGCACCTCTCTATATAACAGCCAATTCTGGCCTATGTGTTCCTCATGCATCACACTCCTGTTTGCTGTCCTCATGCTGGAAAAATCACAATCCTGCATTCTCTTTCCAGTTATTTCAGATAGCTTTCATCTTGTACAATTTTTCTTCTCAGAGAGAGACCCGTTGCGGAGCACGAGGCCTGTTGCAGTAGCTGGAGCACCGGGTGTGGTCCGAGGTCGGAGCCGGCGGCCCACCGCCACCAGAGACGTGGAACTAGATGCTGGATTTGGCAATGAAAGGTGAGAGGGCCAGGTCGCGGACCTGCTGTGGCCGGCACACGCAATAGTAACCCCCTCCCTTACGCCCTCCCCCACCTTGGAGGTCTGGGTTTGCCTGGATGGGCATGATGAAACTGGAGGAGAAGGTTTTTATCCAGGATGTTACGAGCTAGTTTCCACGAATTCTCTTCAGGGCCATAACCCTCCTAGGATAGGAGGTATTCCCACCGCTGGCGAACATCTAGGACTTCATGGACCTTATAAGTAGTGTCAGATTCCACAACCAACGGAGATGGTTTGGGAACATTTCGTGAAGGCTAAGATAGAACCACTGGCTTCAGAAGTGATATGTGAAATGTATTATGGATTCCCAAGGTTGGTGGAATGTAACTGGTCCAACACGATGAATGATTGGGATTGCTCTGATGTATCTCAGTGCAAACCTTTGGGAAGGTATCTTAAGCCGAATGTACCGGGTACTTAACCAGACTTTCTGGCCAGGGAGAAACTCAGGAGCAGAGCGTCGATGAATGTCTGCAGACGTCTTGGCCCGGGATGCAGCTTTGTGTAAGCGAATGTTCATCTGATTCCAGAGTGCCTTGAGGGCATCTGCAGTAGCTTGTGCAGCAGGATAGGGCACAGATAACTGTATAGGTAATGGAGGTCGAGATTGCTTTCCATAGAACAATGTCCTTGGGTAAGCCGTGCAGGCGAAATATGTGGAGGAAGAACAGGCGTGTCAATTCTGGGTTTTCCTGGTAAAGGAACAAAATGGGCCATTTTGGAAAACCTATCTATGGTAACCCATATGGCCATATGACCCTTGGATGGTGGCAAGTCCACAATTAAATCCATTGAGATGCGTCCATGGTTCCTCAGGAGCTGGAAGTGGCTGGAGCAAACCCCATGGTCGACCGATCGGGGGGTTCTGTTGAGCGCAGGTATTGCAGGAATCGACGTATGCTTTAGTGTCAGAAACCATAGTGGGCCATCAGAAGAACCGCTGGAACAAAGGCTAGGGTTCGCGCTCGTCCTGGGTGACCGGCAAACTTAGAATCATGTGCCCACCAGAGGATTCTTTCATGGTGGCGACAGGGCACAAAAGTCTTCCCAGCTGGAACTGGGTGAGTTGTAGATAAGCAAATACAGGCTAGGTCAATAATGTGACCAGGTTGTTCAGGAGTATCTTCTGGTTTGAAGGAAAGTGACAGGGCGATGCCCGGAGATTCTTTCCAGCTGGATGATTGAGAAGTTAAACCTAGAAAAAAACAAGGCCTATTTGGCTTGACGGGCATTGAGATGCTGGGCATGATTCAAGTGTTCCAGGTTCTTGTGATTGGTAAATATTGTGAATTTATGCTGGGCACTCTCTAGCCACGGGCACCATTCCTCCAGGGCTAATTTAATTGCAAGCAGTTCACGGTCTCCCATGCTATAGTTTTGTTCTGCCGGGGAGAACTTGCGCAAGTAGAACGAACATGTAACCAGGAATCCAGAGGTTGAATGCTGGCTCAGAACCGCCCCGGCCCCAATAGCAGAGGCGTCTACTTCGACCTGAAAGGGGCGGTTTGGGTCAGGATGCTGAAGACAGGGTCCAGCAAGGAAGGCCTCTTTAAGGTGTTGAAAAGCTGTGACAGCTTCCAAAGTCCAGTTCCAGGTGTCTTGGCCCTTGCGGGTCAACGCTGTAAGAGGAGCTGCCAGAGTTGAATAATGGGAGATGAAATGGCGGTAATAATTCGTGAATCCAAGGAATCATTGCAGCACTTTAAGGCCCACAGGCCGAGGCCAATCTTGGATTTCTTTGAGCTTTTCGAGATCCATGGAGAATCCTTGCTGCGAGATTATATACCCTAGGAATGGCAAACTGTTTTTTTCAAATAGGCATTTGTCCAACTTTGCAAAAAGATGGTTTTCACGGAGACGTTGAAGGACCGTGCGTACATCGGTATGATGTATAGCTAAATCCTTGGAGAAGACAAGGATGTCATCAAGGTATGCTACAACTTTGATGTACAGTAGATCTGACGATTTCATTGATCATCCGTTGAAAAACTGCTGGAGTATTACAGAGGCCAAAGGGCATCACCAGATATTCGTAATGCCTGTCTGTGGTGTTGAAGGCCGTTTTCCAGATATCTTCGAGGTGAATATGTACCAAGTTGTAAGCTCCACGCAGATCCAATTTGGTGAAGATGGAGGCTCCTTGTAAATGATCAAATAGCTCGGAAATCAAGGGTAACGGATATTTCTCTGTGCGGGTGATGGCATTTAAACCGTGATAATCGATACACGGTCTTAGGGATCCGCCTTTCTTCGAAATGAAGAAAAATCCTGCTCTGCCAGGGGACATTGATGGTCGAATGCACCCTTTAGCAAGGTTCTCTCGGATGTGCTCCATCATAGCTTTGGTTTCTGGAAGTGACAGAGGGTAGGTCCGCCCTCGGGGAGGCTTAATCCCAGGCAAGAGTTCAATAGGGCAGTCAAACCTTCGAAGAGGTGGTAAATGTCTGCCTTCTGCTTTGAGAAGACATCTTCAAAGTCTGCATAAGGATCTGGTATGCCTGAAGAGGTGGTAGCCAAAGGAACTGTAGGGGCTGGCACCACCTTTTGTTAAGAAGTCTGGTGGCAGGTGGAACCCCATTCCACCAGCTGGAGCGACCCCCAATCAAACTGGGGGGAATAACGTTGGAGCCAAGGTAGCCCAAGGACTACCGGGTGAATCGATTTTTCCAAGACCAGAATTTCAATTTCTTTAACATGGAGGGCACCAGTGAGGAGTTAGATTGGCTCAGTAGTTAAGGAGATTTGGCCAGGTAATGGCTCTCCATAGATCGAAGCAATGCACAAGGAGGTTTCCACATGACGGGTATTTATACCCAAGAGCTGAACTAGATCTTTAAGAATAAAATTTCCTCCTGCTCCGGAATCTACCAGAGCGAGGACTGGGAAAGACTAGGAGTCCCAGGTCAAGGTGACTGGTAAGGACAGTTGAGGGACTGGTGACGTTGCGCCCAGGTTCAGGACCCCTACTGAACTTAGGCCAGGTAGTTTCCCGGTCGAACTGGGCAGGTCTGTAGACGATGGCCTGGTGCTCCACAGAACAGACATAGGCCTATTTGTCTCCGCCGGAGGCGCTCTTCCAGGGCAGCTACCCACGGCCCAACTGCATGGGTTCTTCCGTTTTGGCCACAAGGGGGAGCCCTACCAGAGGCAGGGCTAGTGGTCGGTGGAGAGCAGGAGCATACCCGAATGGGCCTTTTGGGCATCTGATTCTCCCGGTGGCGCTCTTGGAGACGAAGATCAATTCAGCCCATCAGATCGATAAGATCCTCAAGCGAGGGAGGGAGCTCCCGAGCTGCCAGTTCGTCCTTCAGCTGCGGGGATAGTCCATCCAGGTAGATAGCACACAGACAGTCTTCCTGCCAAGAGAGCTCGGAGGCTAAAGTCTGAAATTCAATCGCATAATCAAATAGGCTCCTTTGACATTGTCGAAGATGAAGCAAATTAGCACTTGCCACAGCATGCCGCCCAGGGTTGTCAAAAGTCCGCCGAAAGACGGCCACAAATCGAGAGAGTTCTTGCAGGAGCGAGTCTGATCGCTCCCATAAGGGTGAGGCCCAAGCCACCGCTTTTCCCTCCAGATGGGACAAGATAAAGGTGACCTTCATAAGTTTATCTTGGAAGATGGAAGGCTGCAGAGCAAACTGCATGTAGCATTGGTTGATGAACCCTCTGCAGAGCTTGGATTCACCATTGAAACGAGGCGGAGCTGGTAGAGCCAACAAGGCTCTAGGAGTAGAGGGAGATGGCTGTTGGTGGGAGGAACTCGGTGCTGGAACAGAGTTACCGGATAGGGCATCAAGCTGGGCATGTAGACACTCAATGGAGGAGGCCAGTGCCTCAAGAAAACATTGCTGTTCTTATACCTTTGAGCCAGGCCAGGAATAGTCTGGAGGGCTCACAGCTCTGCCGAGTCCATGGCATTTGCAACCTGTTGCACTGGAGGTGGACCCTTGGGCCGAGGTGGGGTTGATGCTACCCATAGGAAGGATCCTACGGGTCCCCCTCCGTCGAGAGGCGCAGTGGGCTGATGGACGGAGGCTGGCTGGTGCTTCACCAATACCAGCCCTCGTTCCCTGCGAGTTGAGCCTTTGGGTACTGGGGCCGGCTGGACTTAGGTGGGTCTCTGTATGTCGTTGTAAATGGAGAGGTAGAGAGGTCAGCCCAGAGGCAGCAACAACAAAGTTGGGAAGTCTGTACTGGACGACACGGAGTTCTGAAGACCCGGGCGCCAATAGAACAAAGTCAGACAGGGGGCACCTGAGCAAGAACAGGCCGAAGCCTGAATAGGCCAAGTCCAGGACGTAGACTGTAGAAGTGTCGTAGGGCAAGCTGGAGTCAGGGCCGGTGGCAATCAAGGAGCAGTGGCAAGGCAAGGATGAAGTCTGAGCTAGGAGAAGATCAGTAGCGTAGTCAGGCAAATAGAGGTCTGGGCTAGGAGAAGATCAGTAGCGTATTCAGGCAAAGCAGAGGTCCGGGCTAGAAGAAGATCAGTAGCGTGGTCAGACAAAGCAGAGGTCGGGTCCAGGAGAAGGTCAATAGCACGGTCAAAAGAAGCAGGGGTCAGGTCCAGGAGAAGATCAATGGTGTGGTCAGATGACGCAGAGGTCGGGTCCAGGAGAAGATCAATGGCGTGGTCAGACAAAGCAGAGGTCGGGTCCAGGAAGAAGATCAATGGTGTGGTCAGACGAAGCAGAGGTTGGGTCCAGGAAGAAGATCAATGGCGTAGTCAGACGAAGCAGAGGTCGGGTCCAGGAGAAGATCAATGGCATGGTCAGATGAAGCAGAGGTTGGGTCCAGGAGAAGATCAATGGCATGGTCAGACGAAGCAGAGGTAGGGTCCAGGAAGTCAATCTGAAGAAAGGCAAGGAATCAGGAATGAAGGAGAACAGGAACAGGAACTCTCAGGGATCAGGAACCAGGAACGCAGGAGAATCACCAGGAGGCAACGAAGTACATGACCAGCGTGGAGACCTGTTGCAAAGGCGACTATCAGGAGCTGAGCCCGGCCTTCAGTGACGTCATCATCCGGGGCTGCGGCCAAGTTCCCACATCGGGCCCTTCATAGGCAGCAGTGATGTGCAAGTGCGCGCCTAGGGAGAGGCATAGCGATGACTGGCGGTGTCTCTCCGCGGGGCACAGAGGCATGTTGCAGTAGCTGGAGCACCGGGGGTGGCCCGAGGACAGAGCCGGTGGCCTACTGCCGCCAGAGACATGGAACTAGACACTGGATTTGGCAATGGAAGGTGAGAGGGCTGGGCTGCGGGCCTGCCGTAGCCGGCACACGCAACACATATTCTGTTCTTCCAAAAAGTAAAATAAGAAAAACACAGTTACCTAATGAGCGCTAACATATTATATATAATAAACTAAACATCAAGCTGAGAAAAAAGTAAGATTTCCCCCCTTTTATTTTTCTACTGCCTGTTCTTCAATCCCTAACAATGATCTAAGATGTTCAGGATTAGTAAACTGATAATTTTGCCCTTTAAATTTCACAACACATTTGAAAGGGAATTTTAATAAAAACTGTCCCCCACTTTCAATTACATTTTTCCTGAAAGCTAAAAATTTCTCTCTTCTAATTTGTGTGGACCTAACGAGATCCGGATATATCCAAATCTTCTGTCCATAGAAAGTTTTTCCTCTGTTCCTGAAAATATACTTTAAAACATTTTCCCTATTGGAAGCAAATGCAAAAGTTATTAACATTGTACCATGATTTTCAATGTACAATTCCTCTTGTGATTTCATTAAGAAATCTGATGTATTCATGGATAATTCAGTATCTATCTTATGCTCATTCAGTTCCCTATTCTCTACTTCCTCTTGATTTAATTCTTTTCCTCTATTCTTGGCTGTTATACTTGTATTTATGTAAAATGCTTTTGTTATAGTAGGCAAACATTGTTCTGGCATTTTTAATAATTGCATAACGTAAGACCTGAATAATTCTGCTGGACTCAACCGGCCCAAAGGGCCACGGTTGTGGACCCTTGGGCCGGTTGGGACAAGGGATGGAGCGCTGTAGAAGTCCACAGTAAGTGTCCCAACCGGGAGGCGGTTCGGGGAACTCGGAGAAGGCTTCGGCACTGGACTAAGGCGGAGTCCTATGCGACCAAGGACTCGGCAGCCAGAGGAAGAACGGACGACGTTGGGCCCTGGTGACTGAAGAGTCTTCACCCTGGAAGCCGGAGCCCCCCCAGGAGGAGCCCGTAGGGGCCCGGCCGCTGGGACTTAGGTGAATCTTCGGGGCCGGCGAACACCAGGAACCAGAGGAGCAATGATGGCCAAGGTCAGAGTCCAGGAACGAAGCCGAGTCGGAAGCCAAGAGTCGCAGGAGGAACCAAGCCAGGGATGAAACAGGAGACGGAGTTGTGGACAGAGCCGGGTCAGAACCAGAGGTCGGAGGATGACAAGCCAAGGACAGAAGCTGAAGACAAAGTCGTGGGCGAAGCCGGGTCAGAACCTGAAGTCAGAAGGAGATACCGGAACCAAGGGACAAGACGGAGGAAGGTCAAGAGTCAAGCCGGGTCGATGACGAAGAGCAATCCAAGGAACGCAGCAACTAGCAGTCAGGAGACCTGAGGAACCTTGTTGCAAGGCGAAGAAGGAACCAGGAAGCAGGGCTCAAATAGTCTGGGCGTCTGACGTCATCCTGGGACGGCCCAGAGGTTTCCTGCGCTGGCCCCTTTAAATCCCCAGCCCCTGCGTGCGCCTAGGGGGCGGGGCCAGCCGCGGCGAAACGCAGTCTCCTTCGAAGAGGGAGAGTCGCGGCAGAGGCCTGAACAGGCCTCGACAGATCTTCGGCAACCCGAGCCGGCCTCGGGGTAAGTAGGGACCCGGGGTACAGCCCGGGGCCGTAACACTCATTTTTTCCATTTTGGGGAAATTTATGACCCTCAAATTTAAAGCACGGGTATAGTTTTCTAAGCTTTCAATCTTTCTTTGTATTTCTCCTCTGCTTTAATTTGTTGGCTTTGTATTTTTTCAACCTCTTCCATATGTTTTTCTATATTAATAATCTATTTTTGTTGAGTTTCCAACACTTCAGTATTTCTTTTCACAACTACATTTGTTTCATTGACCACATCAGTAAGTTTCATAATGGATGAGTCTAGTTTAGCAATATAGTTCCATAAAGTTTCCATAGTAATAGTTCCAGGTTTTATGATAACATTCTGAACATTTTTAACTTCCGGGCTATTCTCAACTTCATGATGTAAACTATGTTCTAATCTCTTCATTCTTTGGTGTGCTCTCTTGACTTGGAGTAAACAAATGGGCACCAGGACCTCTCAGTTCAGATGGAGTCATTAGTGTTTATAATCCTTCTTGAACATCTCGATCTTGTTGGTATATGCTTGGTAATTCTTGGGACATCTCCCCATTTTTACCAGGCGGTGATGGTATCTCAGGTGCCCCCGGACTAAGTGAGATGTCATCGGCCATAGGGGGAAGTTTCCACTCTGAATCATCCCCTAACGCGGCCCCCTCAACGGGAGTATACTGGGGGGAATTTAACCACTCTGACACGGTCCTCTGAGCTGATTCTGTATTCAATATACTAAGAGAAGGCTTAATTTTTGCCTCTCTCTTAGTATGAGGCATATTAAATTTATAATTTAATTTAAGGCAAAAGAGAGTCTAGTTCTGAGGAGGCAGCAGTTTCTTACTTATTTATCATCAGTGCTTCCCTTAGGAGAATTAAGGAGAGTATAAAGGCATAAGCCTACTTCTGTGGATAAGTCACAATCTTCTTCAGCAAGCTAAAATATCCAGGCAAAACCGGGCGAATCCAGCCGAAGCCAGTCAAAGCCGCGCGCACCCCTTAGGCGCGCGGCTTCAGCAGTGCGCCGTTGGCAGCTATGCACTGAAGGAGAGCCCTTTTACCCTCCACTTCCGGCTCTTCCTTCTGACGTTCTTGCTGGGGATTGGTTGGTGTTACCGTCGGGGTAGTCTCCCGTCTACCCCCGGGAATCCTCAGTGATGCAATTAGTAATGAGCAGTAAAGTCCCGAAGCAGGTCAGAAATATAGCATTGCCTCAGCCAGGTAAGTTCTCTCCTTGCCTCCACCCAGTTAGAATATTTGAATGGCCCAATATCAAAAACTGAAGTTCTGACAGTGATAAAAACAAGTAAATCTCATAAGGCCCCTGGCCGAGATGGGTACACGGCTGATTTTTACAAACTACTATGCCCTCAACTGGTAACGCCCTTACTTTCAAGATGCCTGTCAAAAGGGTAGGTTGCCCTCTGGCTTCAATAAAGCTTTTATAACAATACTTTCAAAACCAGGGAAAGACCCCCATTTAGCCTCATCCTATAGACCTATATCCAGATTAAATTGTGACCATAAATTCTATGTATGCATCAAAGCGGAGTGGATGAGTAATATCATTCCCTCCATTGTTTCCCCATATCAAGCTGGGTTCGTGAGCGGCCATAATGCGGGAGCTCATGTCATTAGACTCATTTCAGCAATTGAATCCTCTCGCTTAGCTCAACTTCCAACCATTGCGTGGATTTTGACTCTGAAAAAGCCTTTGATAGGGTATCATGGGACTATATGTTCTCTGTCCTACGTAGATTTGGCTTCTGTGGTCCAATTTTAAATAGCATCTCCTTTCTTTTTCAATCACTTACGTCCTATATTGTTGCCAACGACCTGACCTCTAGAGCAGTCTGAATTCAGAGGGGAGTCCGACAAGGCTGCCCTCTGTCACCAATTTTGTATATCTTATCAATGACTCCTTGTTGAGGAAATTGTCTACTTCTTCCCAAATCCAAGGCTATTCCTTTAAAGGAAACACTTTTACTGTAGCGGCCTTTGCAGATGACGTGCTTATATATTTGAGTCATCCCACACAATCGTTACCAACTGTTTTAACTATTCAGCAGGCATTTGGGAGGTATGCTGGCCTGAAGATAAATTATGAAAAATCAGAAGCTCTAGATGTTCTTGGAACATTACGAACCACGTGGCCAGGAACTTTTCCCTTAAAGTGGGTCACAAAAGAATTAAAATACCTAGATATACATATCCTTGCTGATCCGGCACAATTGTATGAATATAACGTGGCTCCCCTAAAATTAAAACTGATCAAAAATCTACAATCTTGGTAAAATTTACCATTATCCTTATCGGGCAGAGTTTACCTTTTAAAAATGATGGAAGTATCCAAATGGCTTTATATCTTTCATATGTTACCCATATGGTTAAAAAAAAAAAAGATGTCTCCGATATCCATAAGGCAATGAGGAAATTCATATGGGCTGGAAAAAAATCCAGAATTTCACTAGATACCCTAATGCGACCTAAAAAAGATGGAGGGCTGCATTGCCCAAATTTGGTCCTCTATAACTTGGCCAGCCTACTCAGGCACATTCGAGACTGGGTCTTTGAAACCTCCTATTCTACTCCATTCTTACTTCCTTCTTATTTATAGGCAAGCTAGGTGCTGAGGCCTTTACGAAAAGCCTGGAAAGCAGTGTGTACTATGTTAAACTTGACGTGTGAGTTAACAGCCTGCATGCCCATAAGAGGCAACCCACATTTCCAGGAATGGATCAAAGCCGCTTTCCTCAGTGGAGTAAAAAGGGCCTCTCCAGGCTTTCCCAAGTGTATTTCAATGGAGCAGAGGTTGGCTATATAGTTAGCTTCCAAGACTTGCAAGTTGAATTTTCCTTACCCTCCAGAGATTTCTGTGGTTACTTACAACTACGTCACTTTATATCTGAAATGTTAAAGATCAATCCTCTGTTATTTAAATCCCAGCCACTGCAAGAACTCTTGGAGGGTACGGATGGGAAGAGGCGGAAGTGTGCTCAGTTTTAGAAAGCTTTACAAGCCATTCAATCTACATCTCATTTAACATTTCTGTTATCTAAGTGGTCCACGACAATTACTTTGTTGATTGCTTTGTCTGATTTACATTATTGTTTTTCTAGAATAATCTATTATCTCAGAAAATGTAAATTTGCGTAATAAACAATATCAAGCTTTTTATTCTCAACAAAAGGCCTATTTGCTGAAGGTACTACCTGCACCTCATTGTACCTGATGCTCATACCATACTGCAGACTTTATACACTGCTTTTGGGGTGCGACATCTTACAATGCTTCTGGAGAGATTTGAGTGCTTTTGTCTCAAGACTATAGAATCAGGGTATCCCATTGGATCCTCAGATCTGGCTTTTTGGTCTGTATAAGAAAACACTTACAAACATTTCCCATTGGATCCTCAGATCTGGCTTTTTGGTCTGTATAAGAAAACACTTACAAACATTTCCGCTTCCCAAGCATTATTTTTGGACAAAGTTACTCTCATAGCCAAATCGGTTATCCTCTTTCAATGGACCTCCAGCACTCCTACACTCTTACCTGTCTGGAGGCAACACTTCAATAAGCTACTTAGCATGGAATACCTTACTGCCAAAACACTATCTCCAAAAGAATTTGCTCATATGAAGGACATTTGGGGTGAATATATTTGTGATTTACTTTCTGAATCAAGGCCTTTTCTGGATGATAATAAGACTTAGGTCAGTGTACTCGGAGTTAATAACTGTATTGTTCCTGCCTGTAACCACCAGCTTACATAGAGTTGTTTCCTTACAAGTCTTTATTCCATGTGAATCAACCACTTGTGAATTCAATGCATTAGCGGGGTGGGTGGGTAATAAAGAAAAGTAAATAAGATTACGTATTACTTATAGAAAAGTTAATGGTACTAAGTTGATGCAACTTCCTTGGCAGTTCTATATCACTAATGTTGATATTGCATCCTCTCCTAAGTGTCAGAGGTGCATCCCTTTTTCTGTGCCGTTTATACTTGTTGTATACTGATTTACTGTATGTATCACATTGTGAATGAATAAAAACTATTATACAAAAAAAAATACTTAAGACCAATGATGATTTGTATCATTAGATACACTCAATTACTGGAAATTCTGAAAAAGTCAAGGTGCACGCATCAATGCTGTGAGAAGGACAGAAATTTGTGATTGTTGTGGATCTATAAAAAGTCACAGCACAGAAAAGGTAGAGGTTTCTGGCAATGCAACAGTAGCTAAGAAATATGAAAGCAAGGATCAGATTGCTCTATCCAGCAATGATAAAAGCCACTTTGAATAATAATACCAAAACATTTGTGTATCCTGAAGAACTACATGGTCCTATTGATTCTCTTTCAGAAAAGGCAAAATGAGACTTGGTAATTTGTATGTGTAGAGGGAGGCAAATGGTGAATACCAGTATGCGACCAAATTTTATGTACTGCAGTTCTGGCTAAGAGACTACATGCTGTCATTGTGACCTTAATAAGAGTCTATTTTATGGGTTTGGGTTTAAGTAAGGTTCTTGATTATAACTGGATCAACTGTGGAAAATTTGTGAGTGACAGAAAGACTTAGGAAGAGTTACTGTGAGTTGGTTCAATAGAAGCTTTAGGTCTGCAGGCAGATTTGTTACTGTGAAGTCTTTATGGCCCCCATGGGAAAACTCCATACCAGTTTGTGTTGTTGCAAAATGAAAAGATTTTACAGTGAAATCTGCTGATAATTTGACAAAAAGCACTGTTTCTTCTGGTGATATCCATAACGTAATTTCAAACAGTCATGTGAACAGTTCAGAGATCTACAGGAGCCTCCCTTGTCTCTAGGTACCCCTTCAAGCTAATCCAGAGATTTAATCTTGACTCCATGGACTCTTCTTTGTACTTGATTTCTCCTTGACTCCAAGCAGTTCTCTCTTCTCCTCCCCTTTGAAATGTTGTGACTCCATTCTTCTTTCCTCTTCATACAACACTACCTGGAGAAAGTCCTGCTGCACCGTTCCTCTTGGCTACAGACCTTCTACAGATTTTCCAGACTCACTGGACCAACTTGATCTCTTATGTTTCTTAGACTTCCCACTCATTTGCAAAGAACAAATTCCAGCAGAGCAAGAATTCTCCTATTTTTCATCTCTCCAGAAGGCCCTTCAAGAATCCTCCCAAAGCCTCCTCATGTTATGACCCTCAGTCGCAGATGGCTGCGACTGCTATTACTTACTTCGAGTGTTGCTGCCCTCTCTCCTTTGGGAAGACTTGTGGCTGTGGCTAGCCGCTTCAGACATTCATGGCTCCGTTCCAGGACTCCCCAGGGAGGCGAGGATGCCGCCAACCACCATGTCTCTCCCAAGCCTTCCTAGGTGCGTGCGCTCCATGACCCTCCTTTAAGGACGCCAGGGCGGAAACCTCAGGGGCATCTCCCCTTGATGACATCACTAGCCCTGTACTCTTAAGCACCATCGGGGTCTGGCTCTCATCGATTTGGCAATGAGTTCACTCCTTGCTGAATCCTGCTGTTCTCGCTACGGACACTGGTTCCTGGTTCCTGCTTCTCCTGGCGTGAGACACTCTCGGGTACCCGCTCCTCGGGGGCCCTGCTCCTGTCTCTGGCTATCCGCTCCTCAGAGGGCCCTGCGCCTCGGAAGCTGTCTGCCATCTCCCCCGCTCCTCGGGGTTGCTCCAAGAACTACTCTACCTGTGAGACTCTACTTCATTGTACCCTGCTCTGCGGACCATTGCCATTCTACTCTGCTTCGTGGAGACTCAGCGTGGTGTGCCCTGCTCTGCAGATCATTGCCATATGACTCTACTTCGTGGAGAGCAACATAGGTGTACCCCGCCCTGTGGGCCACTGCCTCAATACTCTGCTTCGTGGGACCTAGCGGTGGTGTACCCCGCTCTGCGGGCCATTGCCACCGCTTGTGACTAGTCGCACCCCATTCCTCAGGGTAGCGCGTTGTGAACTTAGGACTTGCCACGCTTCAAGACAACGCCTTGCATACTACTGTTACTATGTTACGCTCCCTGCTCCTCGGGGTAGCATCCTGCCTATTTTGGAGACTGTACCGCACTCCCCCACTCCTCTGGGGTAATGTCCTCTTGCACTGCCAGAGACCCTTGGGCTTCCCTGTGTCTTGGGTAAGCCTACTTCAATCCTCCCGGGCTGACTCTCTCCATGGCTCTACCCCCTGGGGTCGCCCTCGCAAGCACTCAATACCTTGCCTGCATTCCCCGCTCCCCAGGGCCTGTTCAGCACTCCACCACTAGGGGGACCTTTTCTGGCAACCGCATCCACACCCCAGACTCCTGCTCTTCCTGTACTTGCTGGGCTGTGTCAACTATTGCTCAGACCTCGCCTCCCATCGGTGAGACTCAGTGGGGCTCCTCCCCATGGGCAGTACCATCTCTCACCTCGGGTCAAGGGCCCACTAACCTACGAATCCTAACACCTCATAGGTGGCTCCCAGAATGCACCCCTTAACAAACTCAGAACCTCCTTCCTGCAACCCTGAATTCACCTCAGAATGACCGAGTCTTCTCTTGCATTTACTCCTGAACTTCTCAGGCATCACCACTCCTCTTACTCTTTCTCTAGTCATACATTCAAGTTTAATTTAATCTTTTATATCATTTGAAAAAAAATACAGGCTTTCAACTTTAAAGTGGGGGGGGGTCTGTTTAAAATGGGCAATTTTCTCAAACAGCTTTAAAAACACGGCAGAAGGGTGTTTGTATTTCAACGGCAACCCTCTGGCAAAGTTATCAAGGCTGTGGGTCTGCCTCCGTGATTTATCAATGGATTCCGATTGCTTTGGAGTCTTTTCATCAGCTATCACCACCTGTAATTGCTGTAAGCTCCATCCCAAACCACAAGGGTGTGTTCAAATCTCCATGGAGCAATAAATGAACAGGCAGGATAAACTTGCATACCTTCTGTACATGCTTGTTTTTTAAATTTTGATGTTTTCATAGCTTTTAGGCTGCTATTCCCTATTTTCTTGGTAGCCTCTTGTCCAGAGGAAACTTAGACACTCCCTGACAATCCTTTCTCTTTCAGTCCCTTTCAAATCATCTTGGCTGTTTTCAGAGTCAGTGAGAGCTGAGATTGCATTAGGGGCAGCCCTAGAATATCAAGCAGAGTTTTAGCATAAATCTAAACATTTCTGGAGTTAAAAAAAAAACTCCTTGTATCTAGATTTTAAAGTGCTGATGTTATTAATACTGTAAATTGTAATGAAATCCCAATTTTTAATAAAACACTTTTACAGAAAAGTTTCTTGCATTGTGTTATGCCGATCTGGAAATGACCCCCTTCCTCCTCTTCCCACACACGCATATCTTCCCTTCCATAGTAAGGATTGCAGAATTCCTGTTACAGAAGTAAGCTATTCAAACCACAGTCTTCGCCACCGTCAAACCATCATTAGCATACCTGCTGTACCACTAATGGAGGGATTCTTTTTTTTCTGTAAACCTGCTCCTCACTGTAAATGTTACCTGTAAACTCAGAAGAGACTGTAACCGGTCAAAGTGCATGCTGGATTCCCTTTTTATGTAGAAAAGCACATTTCCCCCAGAGCTTTTTGCAGATTTCACTACTGCCCTTCCTTGCAGTAAATGAGACCTATGGGCATACAGCTGATTCAGTGGAAACTAACAGTCAGAGTTTAAATATGCTCTGATGACAGCTGACTTACTTGCTAAAGCTGTTGTAACAGGACTTGACTAATGAATAAAGCAGATGGACAAAAAGGAGGCAGAATGTTAGAATGTGTGAGAGGTCAAAGGCCATGATGAATTAGTTCAGTGATTTCCTCCGGTCTGTGGGTGTTGTACATTTATGAGCCAAAGGAGGTCTTTGTTCTTTAATTTCATTCTGTAAAGCTCCAATGAATTAATAGATCTCCTTATTAAGTTGTAACATTTGTAGATGAAGTTTTCACAATGCTATATAACATGGATGGGTCCTGAATATGAGCATATGTATTGCCTTATTGGAAACCATAAACCACAACTAGGAATCATGATGTATGTCACACTTCTACACCTTCCAACAGTTGATCGAGAACATCAAGGTATTGGTAGAGTCAGTTGTAGCAACTCTTGCTACAGTGCCAGAAGCGATGTTAGTAGAAGCAAGAGGTCCATATTCAAAAGCCATTTAGACAGATAATGTAATAGTTATCTGTCTAAATGGCTTACCTGGCTATATTCAGCCTTTATCCAGCTAAATTCTAGCTGGCTAATAAGTAAGGTAGTTAAAATTTAGCCAGATAAGTTAGGGGTGGTCCATGGGTATAACTGGGAGGTGTTGAGTTAGCCAGCTAAGTTAACCGGCTATCTCCAATATTCAGAGTTAGCCAGATGACTTAGCTAGCTAAGTGTGATCAATTCAAAGAGCAGTCCTAAAGATAACCAGCTATAGTTAGCCAGCTAAGTAGTTAAAATAGCCAGCTATATTCAATAGTGTGGCTGCACTGTTGAATATGCCTACCAAAGTTAGCCAGAAAAGTTTGTCCGGCTAACTTTGCTATCCGGACTGTGTCTAAATAAAGACCTCAGAGAGACCAGAAAGTTAAAGCCTGGGGTTCATAATGCTATACAGAAGGTTTCCCCCTTTTCCATGTCAACTAAGATCGGAAATCCTGTTTGCCAGTTAGGCCGCCTCAGGTTTAGCTTAACCTCAATATTCTGGGTTTACCAGCTAACTCGAAGTCATAATCAGCAGATAAAGTCTTATTACAGTACTGCTTTCTAATTCCGATTTCTCTAATAAAAGCTCAAGTTTGTTGTTCATTTAAATACTTTAATGGCACTTCTACCAAAGTCAGTAATTTTAAAACGAGCATGTGTATGCCCATACATGTGCGTATCGGCGCACGAGCAAAGATACCCTGGAATTTATAATCGTGCATGCACTTGCGTGTATGTCTTAAAATACACCAACTGCTCATAAGTACGCACCTAATTTTAAGAGATTACTCAAGCACAGCTAGCACGCGTGTGACTTCCATAGGACTTTGACAGCTTTTAAGCACATATGTCAGTAGATTTAAAAACATGCTCGTGTGAGGCACATTCCCAGTTTTCCAATTAGACCACTCCTTTGTCCAGTTGATATTGAGGTCTTTCACACCTCTCTAGTTCTTCATCTTGTATTCTGCCCAGTTGACCCAGACCCCTCACCCTATCCTATAAGCCCTAAAATTCAAGATCTACAGATTTTCTCCTCATCAAGTGCAGCAGTAAAGTTATGTGGATATCTCGCATATGCACACTGCGGTTTTTGGTTTTAAAGTACGGAGTTTCAGGTGTAAAAGTTGGCCCTGCCCCTTTCCATCCCCATATTCCTCACATGCTCATGGGTATATACGCGCATAATTTGCGGCTTTTTTAAATCCACATTGTTCATGCCCGGCCCACATATGTGCGCATGTGGCCATTTTTGAGCGAGTAATGCTTGTAAAATCGACCAGTAAGTGTTTGGATAGTGTAGAACAGGAATAGTATGATATCTTTAAGGCGATAAGTTTAAGACTGGCCACATAAGTGCAACGTCTACAGATACATTTTCCCTTCAGATTTTGTATTAATTTTTTAAGTGGAAGTATGCTTATATTTTTATTTTGAAAATTATTTATGAATTTAAAATATTTATAGTTCACCAGTCCAAAGTCTATACTCATGGCAGATAGCAGTCCAAAATGTATAATAATTATAAACTAATGCAATACATACGCATAAAACAAAATAACTAATCCAATAACAGAACAATGTCAACAAATAGTAGAACTAAATATAGCAGCTAATAAAATGAAAACTATGAAGGCGTAAAAAACAACCCTTAGGCTTATGACCTAAACAGTTTCATCTAATGTGGCCTTGACAAACATACTAACTCAAATGACAACTTGATTGGTTAAATACCCAGTCTTTATTCAATTTATGGAACCATAAATAGTCTACGTTCATCTTAGTTTCCAAAAGGAGGCTGTTCCAGAGTGTTGATGCTACAAATGCAAATACTCTGACAGGTTTCTTCAAGGTGAGCTTTCTGCAAAGATGGAACAAAAGAGACGGATTTCTTTTTGAAATCTTAAGGTTTGTATTGGAGAATAGAAAGAAATACTTTCCCCTAAATATGTTGAGCTAGACTATATCAAAATTTTAAAGGTCAATGTGAGGATTTTACATCTGTCTCACACAACATACACGAACAGTAACCAATGGAGCTCTTACAAAGCTGGGCCAATATGAATCCCGTGCGAACCTTCCAAAAGCAATTTAGTTGCCAAGCTTAGGTGCAATTTATGGAGCATTCTTGCCAATAGCCCCACTATAGTAGTCAACTTTTGACAAACTCAGAGCTTGTATCATTGACTTTAACTTTGCAGACTGAAGGTATAATATTTTGACAGTCCAGTTGAGTGAACCTTTAAAAATGCAGATTTCACAACTAAAGAAATGTGGGACTCCAAACTTAATTTGGACTCCAACTTTACATCAAGATTGTGCACCTCGGTGTTTGGTGATTGTCATTAATTAACCTATGGAAACTATACACCCACATTTATACCCACTGACTGTGTGAGAAGTTTTCCTGAGAAAAATGGTGCACATAGTTTTGAAAATTAAACAATATGGGCCAGATTTTGTAACCTACGCGCAGGCGTAGATTTGTGCGCACAAATCTACGCCCGATTTTATAACATGCGCGCGCAGCCACACGCATGTTATAAAATCCGGGGTCGGCGCGCCCAAGGAAGTGCACACTTGTGCACCTTGTGTGCGCCGAGCCCTAGGGGAGCCCCGACGGTTTTCCCCGTTTCCTCCGAGGCCGCTCCGAAATCGGAGTGGCTTCGGAGGGTACTTTCCGCCCTCCCCCCCACCTTCCCCTATCTAACCCGCCCCCTAGCCCTATCTAAATCCCCCCTACCTTTGTTGTATTATTTACGCCTGCCTCCAGGTAGGCGTAGGTTGCGCGCGCCGGCCAAGTGCCAGCACGCGATCCCCGGGCCCAGCGGCAGCGGCAAGGCCTCTGGCCACGCCCCCGCCTGCCCCTCCCCCCCCGCCCATTTATTTCAAGCCCTGGGACATACGCACGTCCCAGGGCTTGCATGCGCCGCTGAGCCTATGCAAAATAGGCTCAGAGCGCGTAGGAGGGGTTTTAAAGGGTTACACGCATAATCCTTTTAAAATCTGCCCCTATGTGCCCGCAGTGACTGGCAGGAATGCCAGTCACTGCGGGTAAACATACACACATAGAGGCCCTATGCACATACTTTTACCCTTCCTCCACCCACAGGGTGACCAATTTTTTTTAAAAGCCCATTTCTAGGGGTAAAACGCTACTTTACATGTGGAAGTGACTTTGATAATTACCCACTTAAGGAATCACTTTAGTTGATTAAGCATGACATTGAGGAGCAAGAGATTAACGTTCAGGAAATGTCAATGTAAAAAAAAAAAGTGTGTTTTTACATGGTGGGAGTGTTGCCATAGAATGAGTGTCCCATGGTAATTCATTGCAAGTAGCTTGAAAGCTTAAAACATTGAAGATACACATAGAACAGTGGGACCAATGAAACGAGACTGGGTCTGGGGCGGTGGAGGAAGATACAGCAAGAGACCAAATTCTGGAGTCCATGAACAGATGTGAAAATTGAAGTAGGACTATGATGTGTAAAGTCTGAAAACATGAAAAGTTAGACAGGCAGCATAATTTTAAAGCAATTAAACCAGAATACAATCAGAGGATAGAAGACTGACTAAATATGAACTATAGCAAGCCTTGAAATAATTTGGATTTGGATAAGAAGTCCATACTTAAAAGGCTTGTGCAGCTAACTTTTAGATGGAACTGAACAAACACCGATGTTTGAAATTTTTCCCTTTCCCTGCTTACCTGCTTAAATTTGTCTGGGCAAATGTCCGTGGCAAATTTTCCAGGACCTCTGTAATCCCAGATTACTCTCCCAAAATGCCACTTTTCTCTCAGTAACTCCACAGGGACTGTCTCTCTTACAAGTCCATCTCCGAGATCCCTTAGACCAGGGGTCAGGAACCTTTTTGGCTGAGACAGCCATGAATGCCACATATTTTAAAATGTAATTCCATGAGAGCCATACAATATGTTTAAAACTAAATACAAGTAAATGTGTGCATTTTATGTAAGATCACACTTTTAAAGTACAATAAGTCTCTGAAAATATTACACCACGCCTTAAGACACCAATACATCTCCTATTAGGAAAACGGACCAAGTCAGGCTGCTATAGAGTCCTACACAGAAACTACACGCCAGCAGAAAACCTCACCTGAATCATGTGCTGACCCTCACCTAACATAGAATAAAGAGACCAAAACGCATAACTAGAAGCATGCAGAAAAAACTGAATTGGAAACTGCAACAAGCCAGAGTCTCTGTATGCAGTGTAACAAAGGAAAAAAGAAACATCACCCATCCTTATAAAACAAATCAAGAAATATAAAATCATCAGCAGTAAAACTGTACTAACAAAAAGAACATATTTCGAAACAGCTGATGAGTGGAATATCCAATAATTAAAAACTCATATAAAAAATTTCCAGATACCTACAAAATATTTCAAAATAGCAGACACAAAGACCCAGTAATGAAAAATAATAAGGATACAAAACTTTTTTTGCTATGCATACCTGGGAACGTTTGATATCCAGGTGTCCTGAGATTGTTCTGAATTAGCAGGAGGAGGGGTGGTTTGCTTGGAACTTTCTCCTCTCTCAGTCACATACCAGCGCTCTCTCTCACACTGTCTCTCAATTACACACCTATACACACATGCTCTCAGTCACTCACATATACACATGCTTTTTCTCTCTCACTTATATAGGCTCTTAATTACACATTTACACACATGCTGTCTATCGTTTCACGCTTACACACACACACAGGCTTTCAATCACATAAATACATGCTGTCTTTTTCTCTCACACGCAGACTCTCATTCACATGCTTACAAACATGTCCTCTCTTTCTCTCATTTACACACAGGCTCTCAATCACATACTCACATGCTCCATCACCTAAACCAGCTCTCAATCACACACAGACACACATGCTCTCTCTTACTTATACACACAGGCTCTTAATCATACATACACATGATTTCTCTCACACACAAAGGATCTCAATCATACATACATACTCTTTCACACAAACAGGTTTTCAATCACAAACTTACACATACAGGTAATCGTAAACTTACATTCATGCTCTCTCTCTCACAGGCAGGCTCTCAATCACAGACATACTCTCTTTCACATATACAGGCTCTCAATCATTCACATACATGCAATCTCTCACTCACACACACAGGATCTCAAACACACATGCTTGCTCGCTCATTCACTCTCTCTCTCTCCCCCACCCCCACCCGGGGAACTCGCGGCAGCAGCAGCCTCCTCCCAACACTAACCTCCTTCATTTTCAGCCCTCGCGGAGGAGGAGTCCCATCGGCCGCGGTTGAAGCTCTTCTTTATTTTCCTCCAAGCCGCGCTGCACAGTCTTCTTTTCGTCGGACCGACGCTGACCACACTAGCGTGGTCTCTTCTTCCCGCGCACGCACCCGATGCTTACCACTTCCGCTTCCGGGCCGCGGGGAGGGGGGGGGCGGGAAGAAGAGAGCATGCCGGTGCCGCCGACTCCAGCTATTCTGCCACGTTCCGCCCGGGCTGACAGCATTTTAAGCCGGGCGGAGGAGGATCGGGGAGCAGCCGGGTCAGCGGGGGACTGGAAGTAGATTTGTTTGCGAGCCAGATGCAGCCATCAAAAGAGCAATATCTGGCTCGTGAGCCATGGGTTCCCGACCCCTGCCTTAGACTGTCTCCCTCTCTCTCTCTCTCTCTTCAGAACCCAAGGGGGGAGGGGTGTCCTGGATGTAATCCTCTCTTCTCTCACAGAAGTCACACCGCTGCTCTCTCACCTCAGGAGCAGTTCTGATCCAGGCATTGTACATCAGGAGCAGCTCCGGAGCCTGTGTCCACTGGGCACAGTGTCAGTCTTCAGCCCTGTGCTGAAATAACCAGCTTCAATCTCTTCCCCTAGGTCCACCCCCCAAGACAGTTCCTCCACACAAGTTCCAAATCCAGACTTCTTCTTGCCATCCAGCCTCTTCTTTGACTTCTGCAGCACTCCTCTCTCTTTAAGGACACAAACTTTAATTCTTTTTCACCACCAGTTTATAATCCACAGCTGGTCTCTCCATTCACCTCTCGGGATTTTGGTAGTCTTATCCCAAACATTAATTTCCTCTGTTTTATAATGTTTCTCTTTACAGGAATTTATCCTTGTCTTTGACTTATTTATTTTCAATCATTTTAACTTGAATTGTATTTAAGATTTTATTAGATGTAATTTTGTGCTTCTGTTGTAAACAGTTATGATGGCTTTCACCAAATGACGGTAAATAAAATCAGTAAATAAATAAATAAATAGTACTTCAGGGTGAAGTACTCGATGTAACACCACTTCCCTGCTTGGCTCCTCCAGGCTCTCTCCAACTCCCTTCATCAGATATACAAACACTCCTTTTGTACCACAAAAACTCATACAGTCATTGGCTACTACCACACATTACTAACACACTCCTGCTGGGGCCATCCCTTGATATACTACCTGGAATTTTCCCCGTGTTACAGATAAAGTAAACTTTTTACCTTTAAAAAAAACACACACACTGAAGAACCCCTTAAGGATAGGGCTACCACCAGAGTTTTCCCACTAATACTCCCCCCCAAACATCGTTTGCCCAGACTAGAACCTTCTCGGCTCTTCATGTCATCGACCCTTCATGGAAGCGCACTTTAGATAATCTTTAAATTTGCTTTTCATCTATTATTTCCTGACTTAAACACAAGTTATCCCTAAACATGTCCAAAACTGAATTCCTAGTCATTCATAGTCCTTACTCAACCTTTAACGAAAAATCCATAACTTTAGCAGGTCACGCATTTCCCATTCAAAACCATATCCAGAGTTTAGGTGTCCTTATCGACAACAGTCTCTCTTTCAGTCCTCAAATTAAGCAAGTCTTTTCACAAGGATTTTACAGACTCCGTGTGCTCTTCAATGTTAAAAAGCTACTACATCCACCAGATTTTTGTACCGTGCTTCAAACGTCCATCTTTCCAATTCTTGACTATTGCAATAGCCTATTCACTGGCATTTCACAAACTCATATCAAATCATTTTCCCATGGCTTATTTCTGGTACTAAATGACATGAACACATCACTCCCACCTTAGTTGAATTACACTGGCTCTCAATCAATGAATGCATCAAATGCAAAATCAGAATGCTAGTACATAAACTTCTTAATGATCAGAAATGTAATTGGGCAAACATGATTCTCAAATTCTATCAACCAACTAGACTACTTCGTTCTTTACAAAGAGGCTTACTGGAAATTCCATCACCAAAATTCACGAAACTCCACATTACTTGTGAGTGCTTTCTCTATCACAGCATCAACACTTTGGAATTTTTTCCAATAGAAATCAGATATGTGATTTGATTACTCAATTCAGAAAAGATATTACGACCTTTTTATTTAATTTAGCCTATGATTAAGTTTTCTTTTATCACCTAACTCTTGTGATTATCAACTGTCTTAATTTAATATTTTTATTTTATGCACCATCGTAACATATTTTAATTTTTTATTTTAATTGTACGTTGTTTTATTTCTTGTTTGTTGATTTAATTTGTGTATGTTATTTTGTTCACCGCCTAGGCCTTTTTAAGTGTTAGGCGGTTTATAAATTTTATTAAATGTATATATATACGTAAAATATATCAACTTGCACTTTTAACCTTTCAAACACTGTAAAGCATAAGTTCATTGAACACATAGCCCCTGAAAAATACAGGACCAGTGCACCACCCAGTGACACCTGTGCCACACCTGGGTAAGTCTGGCTTGATAAATAGCAGGCCTAAAAGTTACCCAGATAGCTTTACCTGGATATATTGCCACTGAATATCTGGATAAAGGTACCTAGTAACTTCCCTGCTCAAGGAGGGTAATTTTTCAAAGCCATTTCTAAGGGTAAAACGGTGCTTAACTTCTAGAAATGGGTGTTTAGAAGATTGTCTGCCCGCTATACATGTGTTTTTACCTGCAGTGTGAAGGGGGGGGGGGGGAGGTAGGGATGGGGTACGGGAGGACTTTACACTTCCACCTGTACTTTTGAATTTTCAAAAATAGGTGTGCAGTTTTTCTCAGAAAAAGCTGCCTGAACAAATTAGCAGGTATAAATGTGCGCGAGTCATTTTTTCCTGAGATAAGCTTCTAAGGCAAAGAGCACACAGGATATTTTCCATTTTGAAAATTAGTGTAGATTTTGCACCAACGCGGGCAGTTTTAAAATTACTTCTAAGTGTATCTTCAGTTAAAAAGGAAAAAGGAGTAACCTTCAAAGCATTCAGTAGCTAGCTAAAGCTGACAGGCTTTAATAACGCATGGAAGAAAGGAATGAGAGCTATGAAAACTGAGCGGGCAGCTATAGAATTTGGAAGTGACTTGACCTGAATAACAGGTTCATGAGATGGCCAGTGTACAGGCAAGTGGGCAGCGGAAAGCAAACAATATTAGTCTTCATCGGGTTCATTTCTATAGCAATGGAGAAAAATATTTGCAGTTATTGTATGTCCAGCCCTTACAGTTCTCTCTAGAGACATATATTTTAGCTAGCCCTCTCTACCCGAGGGGAAAGACATGGGGAAAGAAATGGAACAATTAGACCCACAGCTTTACAAAACCATAACTCCACAACCAAAATAATATTGCACCTAGAACAGCATCAGCTACTATCTGACAGAAGCTATAACCAGGGATGGAGTACAGTGATGCTATTTTCCAACCTGCTGTCAGAGCCTGACTTGTAAAACTGATGGTCGGGGCAGGATGAGGGGAGGGCCAAGTCCATTCACCAGAGATTTCTGGTCTGCGCTGCAGAGTGCGGCTCTCACTGGCCTGTGGCAGTGCTAGGTCACAGAATGCCTTCCTCATCACACTGAGCAGAAATCACTCACACTGCTTATGAACACAGGCTATATGAAATCAATCCTTCTATCATAAAAGCAAATGTGCACCTATCACTCCTCCCCCTCCTTCACACAACACAGCTGCTGTTTTCTATTTGCCATGTATATGCTGCCTTTGCTTTCCTCACAGAATTCAAGCAATTCAAAACATCAGCAAAAATACAAAATCTAATTATTACGAAACAGTTCAAAGGTACAGAAACAATATCTCAGGGTGCATGGCGCATGCCCCTTGACTGAAGATTATCGCTGCAGTAACCGGACTAAAGTAATTTAGAAGGGGATATAAAGCAGGTGAAAAGTCCCAGGTAGTTACAAATGAAGGTTTATGGTGATACTGCTAGTTGAGAAGAAAATGCACACACAGGTTTCATCCTGAATTTTCAAAGCAGACTTGCATGTACAGGTCCGCTTTGAAAATTATCAGGTGTATGCGGAAGCTTGCATGGCATATGTGCAGACATTATACCTGCTTGAGAGCTGATGAAAATATGTGCATGGGCATTTATGCCCATATTTTCGAAAATCAAAAGTGTATACTGAATGGTTTCCCCACCCTGGCTCCGGAATGCCTCTTAATTTCTCACCAAATCACTTCCATGCCTACTTTTACATGCACCACCTCCAGGGCAATTTTCAAAAAGCTTTTGAAAATCAGGCCCTAATGTCCTTCTCGTTTGTGACATTTTGTAACCACCAATGTTAGTTTTTGCTGTCATATGACAATTTGCATAGAACACATTAGACTATTATCATATACCATGACCACCTGGCAAATACTCTTCTTATTTAAATGGAAAGAATAGTATGAGAATATATTATTTACAGTACCAGAGGTGGCAATATATTTATAACCCTTTTACGTAATTCTTCTAAACCTCAGGCCTGTTTAAAAGGTTTCTATCCAGGCAAATTAAATTTTCCAAAACTTTATAACCAATAAACTGCACAAGGAAGGAGACAGGAAATAGCCCTGTTAAACTGTTATTACTTCACACTGCCTGTGGGTTGCTTTGTTATGAGTCTCTCTGGGCAAATATGGCATCTCCGATCTCAGAATTTTATCTAAAGCTACTAGGTGGGAGATAGAGCGTGACATTATTGTCAGGGCAAAATTTAAGTAAGTGTTGACAGGTCTTAAAAGTCACTTGGTAGAAGCTTGAAAAGGCAAAGCTTAGATTGATAAGCCGTTCCTGGATTGACAACTTTAGGCTTGACTGAGAATATCGGAAACAGTTGGGCAAGTGGAGAAAACCAGTTTTATTTCATTAGGAGCTATACTGGGAAGCAGAGGGGGGATTTATTAGCTGGTGAAACCTACAGAAACCTAAGAAAAAAAATAGGTATGAGGTTCATAAATTTTAGATACTTCAAAAGAGCATTGTTTCTGAATAATTTCCTTGTTATGGGTTAATTAAGTTTCTCAATATCCTTATGAAAAAGAAAGCCTCTGTTTGTGAAAATTAATTCACTGGAATGATTAAGTGTGAAGCCCAGGGCTCCAAAATATTTCATGGGAAGCAATCAATAGAAAACAATAGGGAAAATAAGCAAAAAAAAAAAAATTGCAGCGGAAAATAAATGTACTAGCAAAAAATAATCCACACAATACAAGAGGAACAGTAGCAAAAACTAAAAGGCGATAAATTTAACCAATTCGTAAGTGCATATTTTGGGTGTCAGCAAGCTGAGAAAACATGATAGACCTCTTTGAAAAAGAGGTTACCCAGACTACTCAATCCATGGCCTCATGTGTGTGATTGAGTAGTCTGGGTAACCTCTTCCCAAAATATACACTTACCAATTGGTTACATTCATCGCCTTTGAGTTTTTCCTACTGTTTTTTTCTATTGTGTGGATTGTTTGAGCTAAGGACAGTTTCACTGGCTGGCTTATTTTTGAGTCCAGGAAAAAATAACACATCTCAGCATATTTTTAAAGTCAGTCTATGGTACTGTAAAATACATTATGGAGACAAAAGAAATCTGGCTAGAGGAGCAGCCATAGGTTGTTTAAAATGTTATGGTAGTCAGTTCTTGCAGATGCCACATCTTATCAAATCAAACAGTATCCACAAGGAAGCTTTCAATTCATATTGTGTGCATCATAAACTTTTATTGCCAGATATGGAACACTGTTTTATTCAATTGCATCACATTCAGATGGAAAACATATTTTAATGTGGCAAAGTGTTAAAGAAATGCAATACTCAAGGGCTGAATGAAAATGCTATGGTTCATCTCCTGGATAAGGAAAACAATGTATGAATGCAATATTCATTTCCTGAAGTGGGCATAAGTAAAAACGTTGTCTGAAACCTAAAACTGTGTCATTGGCCTTTGGTAGTTTCTTTAACTCATTGATGTTGTACATGGTTGAAGTTAATTAAGATGACATCTGGGAAAAAATACGATTTTTTTTAAATCTTAAGAACATAAGAACATAAAAAATTGCCATACTGGGTCAGACCACGGGTCCATCAAGTCCAGCATCCTGTTTCCAACAGTGGCAATCCAGGCTACAAGTACCTGGCAAGTACCCAAACATTAAGTAGATCCCATGCTACTGATGCCAGTAATAGCAGTGGCTATTTCCTCAGTCAACTTGATTAATAGTAGTTAATGGGCTTTTCCTCCAAGAACTTATCCAAACCTTTTTTAAACCCATCTACACTAACTGCACTAACCACATCCTCTGGCAACAAATTCCAGAGCTTAATTGTGCGCTGAGTGAAAAATAATTTTCTCCTATTAGCTTAAAATGTGCTACTTGCTAACTTCATGGTATGCCCCCTAGTCTTATATTTATTGACAAGTTGTGTATTATGAAATTGTTTTGTCAGAGTTGTCAAATTTGAATTGCTTTTTTGTTTCAGCTATTAAATTTGAATGTATTTTTTCTGTAAACCACTTGAATTTTTTTTTATAAATGGTATAGTAAATAAAATAAACATAGCATAGGTGGTGATGAGGATAAAAGCATAGAGGTAGATCTTAAATAAGTACGCCGGATTTTGTAAGATACCCGCATAGCCGCGCATATCTTATAAAATCCAGGGTCGGCACGCGCAAGGCTGCGCAAAATCAGCAGCCTGCACGCGCCGAGCCGCTCAGCCTGCCTCCGTTCCCTCCAAGGCCGCTCCAAAATCGGAGCGGCCTCAGAGGGAACTTTCCTTCCGCGTCCCCCCACCTTCCCCTCCCTTCCCCTACCTAACCCACCCCCCAGCCCTACCTAAATCCCCCCCCTACCTTTTTTTGTGCAAGTTACGCCTGCTTGAAGCAGGCGTAACTTGCTCGCGCCGCCTCGGCATCCCCCGGCACAAGCCGCAGTGCCGGTGGGCTCGGGACCACCCTCCCGGCCTACCCCGAACCATCACCACGGCCTCGGACCTGCCCCGGACCGCCCCTGACCCCGGACACGCCCCCAGGACATGCCCCCGGACTGCCAACACGCCCCAGACACGCCCCCTCTCGCCCTTTTTATGAAGCCCCGGGGCTTTGCGAGCGCCGGCGGCCTATGCAAAATAGGCGTGCAACTGCCCTGTGGCGTAAATTCGGCAGGATTTACGCGTGCAGGGCTTTTAAAATCTAGCCATAGCATAGGGAACAGTAATTTTAGAAAGATAGGATATGAGAAATATTTTATTTATTCCATCTTCTATTCCACTATTTTCAATTTGTTCAACATGGATTACAACCAAATATTTGAAGAAGAAATATTCAACGAAGGAAGGAGAACTATGATAAGAGAAAAAAGTAAACATGGCTTGAGAGATGAAAAGGATATCACCCCTTTGGGCAATAATTTTTGACTCTAACTTTCCAGTTCAGAGTTTTTACAGTAGCAAACTGAACAGAGTGCCAAGCAATTATACATTTTCAAAATATTGCATGGACAAAAACATACCCAGATAAAATAAGAATGAGAAATATGATTTCAATATTACAATTTAAACCATGTCCAACACAGTTAATACTGCATTCCAGGATTATTTGCTGACAGCTATTCAGATAAGATTCCACAATGAATAAGGCTGATTGAATCAATAAATTTGCTTCATCTGTTGGATCAGTAATATTACAGTTTGCACTGTGAGAAAAGGTTAAAAGTAAAAACTACTGTGGGTGTTTTTGGTAAATAGATTTATTGGATTGAGCAGATGGGTGACCAACATTGAACTTTTGAGAATGATGATGTAAAAATGTTACAGGAATTTTTGACTGGGGTAATAACATCTGACTCAGTTACACAGGCTGGAACAATTTGGTTTTCTAAAAGACATTTATTCTCCTTTGAAAACTAAAAAGTATGAGTGAATACCTCATGATATAACTTTTGTTGTAGGAAGAGAAGAGTAGACTCCCCTTATAGTTACATTTACTCCTTCAGGGATCATTTTACAACAGGCCCCATAAATTTGCAGGCTGTTATGTGCCCAAGTTAGACCAGTTTTCAAAGCAACCTTGCACGTGTAAGATCGCTTTCAGAATTATCCTGACAAAACCACACACGCACAGTTACACCTCCTATTTGTTGTGCATAGTTTTGCTGAGAGAATTTGTGTATAAGTTCCAACCCCACCCCTCTGGAAAGCATCTCTCCTATGCATGTAAAAGTATACATACACAGTATGTATGTGAAGAATTATACATACGTTTTGGCTACAAGGTTTTCTAAAGAGCTCTTTCTGTGGTTGGGATATGTGTAGAAAAAAAATTGTTTGGTTATTTATTTTAGTTTGCTTGGCTCAGTGATTTATTTTGTTTAGTTGGGTTCCCAAAATTTCATTCCTTTATTTTATGCATTTATCTTCCATTCCATTAAATGGGGAAAGCAATGAATCCTAATTTTTGGGCTCTGTTGCTGCCTGACCTACTTCTACCCCTCTCAATGGGTCCCAGAGAACTCCTACTACTGTTGATACCATTTTGCCACCGTTATTGTTGACCTTTGCTCCTCACATGGTGCCTAAGGGTATTCTTGCCATTGTTGGTGCCTTTTTTCCCCTCTCATAGAGCCTTGGGGATCTTCATGCCACTTTTGCTGGTACCCTTTGCATATTATTTGCCATTTTTGGTTCTACTATGCCCCTGCCATGGTGCCATGGGATATTCATGCCATTCTTGATGCCATTTTGCCCCATTCCGCAAGCTCAGGAGGGATTAAAAAACAGTGTCCTGTGTGGCTCCTACCTTTGTTCTTAAACGCCTAGGGCTGGATTTTAAATGCCCTGCACACGTAAATCCGGCCGGATTTACGCGCGCAGCGCCGTCGCGCCTATTTTGCATAGGCCGCCGGCGCGCACAGAGCCCCGGGACACGCGTAAGTCCTGGGGCTTTGTAAAAGAGGCGTGTCGGGGGGGTGTCGGGGCGTGTCCTAAATGACGCGGCATTTCGGGGGCGGGCCCGGGGGGGTTATAAAATCCAGCGTACTTTTGTTCGCGCCTGGTGCGCGAAGAAAAGTACGCGCTCGCGCAAAATTATAAAATCTACCCCCTACTGCTTGTGGTGTTTAAGAATAAAAGTATAATGTAACAGCTTGATGAGAAAAGCATTCTGGCCGCATAATAGACAAGCACAATAGACATGCTTCAGGCTGATTTCACCCCCTGCTATTGTGCGTGTATATTGGGCGACCAGAAATCTACCTGAAGCAGGATGAAACGAACGCACCTATTGAAAGCCCGTAGTGATATGCAAGCGCATAGCCACGTCTCCTGGGCACCCAAAGCATTTGAGCGCTAGGGACGCACAATTTCTCCCTAGTGCTTCCCTTTTAACGCACCAGCTCATTTACATACAGCATCGGGCACAGAGGAGAGGTGGCTGTGCGCGCATTAAAAATACGGGCGCCTAGCTTAGATGCACATTTTTGTGTGCTTCTTATTGCGTGGGCCTGCACGTCCCCTAAGTATGGGTACCAAAGTGACCTGCTGGGTTAGAAACTGACTGAAAGGCAAGCAACAAATGCTAATGGAAAAAGAGTTCACGCTGAGGGAAAGGGGTGGGTTACCAGTGGTGCGCTGCAGTGATTGGTTCTCTGTCTGGTTCTGTATAACATTTTTGTAAGCAATACTGTGGAAGTACTGTTGGGAAAGGTTTGCCTTTCTGCAGCTGATACTAAAATCTGAAACAGGGTAGATATTTTGAAGCTTGGGAAATAGTAAAGTCTGGCAGGTAAGATTTAGAGGTAGATTTTAAAAAGCCTACGCACGCCGGGCCTATTTTAGAAAGGCCCGGTGATGCGCATAAAACCCCGCGTAGGTCCCTGGGCTTCGAGAAGGGGGTGGGGTCAGAGGCTCCCGGCACAGCGGCCATTTGCCGCTGTGCTGGGGGATCGCGTGCCGGCAGGCTGCTGGCGCGCGCAACCTGCGCCTGCCCAGAGGCAGGCCCAACAGGTAAAACAAAGGTCGGGGGAGGGTCTAGATGAGGGTAGGGGATGGGAGGGTTAGGGGAAGGGGAAGAGAGGTTATGTTAGGGGTTTGGGAAGGTCCCTCCGAGGCCGCTCCGAAATCGAGCGGGCTGGGAGGGTTAGGGGGAAGGCCGCGGGCATCGTCACGCGCAGTTGCACAACTTTTTAAAATCTACCCCTTAATGCTAAAAATGGGTCATGCATTTGGGTTTCAAAAACCCAAGGGACCTGTATAGTATAGGGATATGCATTCATTTGAAAAAAAATATGTTTTTTGGAACAAAAAGGCAGTTTGCAGTTTGTTTCAAGCAGTGCCTCCAAAAAAAGAATGAACATTCTTGTTTTCATTAATTTTCAGAAGTTTGTGTGTACAGTTTGTATTTGCACAGACTTCAGAAGTTGTTTGCATAAGTTGCCAATTTGTGCACGCAACGTCTATTGTGAATGTACAAAATACGTTTTGCTTGCAATTATGAAATAGCATGCACAAACTTCCAAAGACAAAAAAAATGAAGGTGAATGAAAAAAAAAAGAAATATGAAAATTCTCACCCAAACAAACCAAAATGAACATTTTTGGACTTCACATCTCTAGTACAGTATAGGGTAGATTTTTAAAGTTATGCGCGGGCGTAGATTTTTTCGCGCAACCCGGTGCAAACAAATCTACGCCCGATTTTATAACATGCGCACGCTGCCACGTGCATGTTATAACATCCAGGGTCAGCGCACGCAGGGGGGTGCACAACTGTGCAACCTGCGTGCGCCGAGCCAAGCAGCCTGCCTCCGTTCCCTCCGAGGCCGCTCTGAAATCGGAGCAGCCTCGGAGGGAACTTTTTTCCGGCCCCCCCCCCACCTTCCCCTCCCTTCCCCTCCCTAACCCACCCCCCAGCCCTAACTAAATCCCCTACCTTTGTTCAGAAAGTTACACCTGCCCGAGGCAGGCGTAACTTGCACGCGCCGGCAGGGTGCCGGCGCGCCATTCCCTGGCCCCGGGGCTGGTTCGGAGGCCTCGGCCATGCCCCCAGAACGCCCCCAGGCCGGCACCATGCCCACAGCCCAGCCCTTGGAACGCCCCCGAATGCCGTGCCGCCCCCAAGCTAAGCCCCGGGACTTACGCGTGCAGGGCTTTTAAAATCTGCCCCTATGTGAAGTGAAGTACTTCTGTGTACTTCACTGTGATAGGCCTGCATTGTATTTCTTGATGACATAAAGAAAGCTGCATGGAGCAGGAGATACAACTCTAAAGGGGACACAGTGGGACTGGAGTTGGATTCCATCTGGAAATTTGATCTACTTTGGGGAAATGTGCATAAAATAGCTGCTGGGCAGCCTAGGTGTGCCTTTTTGGTCTTTATCTTCTGTCATTTAGTATGTTAATAGTTAAAATATCTGGCTACTTTAAATATTTTGATAGCATAGAGTAACACATGTACTATCTGAATTCACAAAAGCATGGAACAAGAACAGAAATTAGTGCCAATGGAGAAGCAGGGGTAAAGTCAGAGACCAAGTAGGGTTGATGGTATTGTAGCAAGAAGTTCAAATGGGCAAACTAGATGGTCCTTGAGATCTCCATTTTTCCACATATTCCATGTCTCTGTGTAACCGAACACAAACCATGGAAGCTGTGGAATCTAAGCTTCTGAAATAGAAAAGTAAAAGTTATCACAAAGAGGGAAGGAGCAGTAAGGATCTGGACTGTGCATTCAGCTCCAGAGATGACTAAAAGGCCCTGATAAGGGCATGATCCTGTGAGGAATGTGGAACATTTTCCAGGCATGCAAACAGCTAAGGGTTTATGTGGTACTAAAAGACAAACTTCAGTAGGTGTTATTTTTTCAATACTTGTACATGCTAGATAAAATATCCATACAACAAATATAGGAAGAACTATTTTATTTTTAATTTAATGGTTGGATTATATCAGCTTGAAGACTGTGCATCTCTTCTCTTTCCATTTTGCACAGAAAAAGAGCAAATGCATTTTGTTTCTATTTATTTGGTGTTGCAATGCATGCAAAGTCTGGTTTCTTGGGGCTTCCAGTTTGGGTTTTGTCTCACATTTCTAATTTGCAGTCACTTTTTCTGTATTTGAGGGTCTGGCTGTGTTTTGTATGTGTGACTGAGGTGAGGTATTGTGCTAAATGTAGTTTCTGTGAGGAATCTATAGCAATCCAACTTGTTCTGTTTCTCCACTAGGAGATGCATTGGTGTTCTAAAGCCCAGTGTAATATTTGGAGTGCTGCCTTTTCATAGTCAGGGTTGTTCAGGTCTTCTGTACTACTATAGACTGTGATTTTTGTAACTTAATTTTGTGATTAGTGTTGTGTGTTAATATCAATCATCATACTCTATATCAGTGGTTCCCAACCCTGTCCTGGGGAACCCCCCCCCCCCCCCAGCCAGTCGGGTTTTCAGGATATCCACAATGAATATGCATGAGAGAAAATGTGCATGTTATGGAGGCAGTGCGTGCAAATTTTTTCTCATGCATATTCATTGTGGATATCCTGAATCCTGACTAGCTGGAGGGTCCCCAGGACTGCTCTATAATGCTCTGTATGATTTATGTAAAGAAAGTATGTAAGAAAGAGTGACTGTAAACATAAATTAAGCAATTGGTTGTGGAAGCTGGAGTAGGGGGGAGGAGGCAGGATTTGTTTGAGTCCCCCTCCCCCAGCAAAAAAAGGTGTTCTGCTGGCCCTGGTCTATAATGACTGAAATAAATATAATCGATGCATCTCGCATGCTTTTGAAATACTAAATATTATCTCATTAGTAGTATAATTGTTGGCAGATAAGGAGCTCCTGGCCTGCATGATCCGCCCATTGATATACGTGTTTGATTTTTTCAAAGCAAGATTGCTTATGAGAATATATTGTGCATGATATTCTATCCTCAGCTACATGGTTTCCCCAGCAGATATGTGATGTGCCGCACCTTCCTACTAACACCAATTCAGCATGAACTGATATGACTTTGAGATAACTGGCCCTGATGCCAACAATGATAACTTTCCCCTCCTCCTGCAAGACTATGCTTTTATTCTCAATTAAAGCCCTATAATGTCTCCTATTGAGATGTTGGTTGTTGTCCCTGTTTTTCTGTGCGGAAGTGTAATAACATCACCTTTGGGATTCCTTCTGCATGTGTTGTTATTCATGGGAAAAGCTGAGTGTCTTCTTGGGTGGGATAGGAGAATTTGGCATATGAAATGAGAGCTCGCAAACAATATTTTAATACACTAATTTTGTTTTAACTCAGTTATATTTTGAGAATGTATTATCTGCAATATTTTCCTGGGAGTACAGAGGGCAAATTCAGTTGTTGGACTGATGACCGCACCAGCATGATTCACTCAGGAATGTAATAAGAGAATAAAAAAGATGAAGCACATACTGCAGGAATAAGCGAGAAGCTGTTTTCTCATATGCAAATATGTGTTTAGTTTAGGGACTTGAGAGAGCGGCTCCAATATAAATCCACTAGTAGATATCTCAGTTATCCGTGATATTAAAAAAAAAAAAGTCTTGTAGATTTTACATTTTTCAACTTGTCGTGTTCATCATGTTGGGTAAGCTGAAACTTCCAAACTTTCTGTCTTGCCTTAATTGTACTTCCTTTTGTAGGCAATATAGTGAGGGGAGAGGACTTTATGGGCCTTATTCAATCAAGATTAATTCTATAGGCATAAGAAAAAATGATTTGCTTGTTGTTGTTGTTGGTTTTTGTTTTTTTTTTAATAAAACCCTATGATTTTAAGACTCACTCTTCTCATTTCCACAGTGATTTGAGCCTGTGTTTGTGGTTGTCTGTGTGGTATATTTAAAAAAATATAAAGCCAGCACCTCCCCTCCCGAAATCTCAGTTCTCCTCTCCTGCCCGCCCTTTTGGGAATACAGGCTGAATCACTTTGCAGTAAGTGTGCTGGTCAAAGACATATCCTGGAACAAAAGCTGGATCTGTTCAGCCCTTCTAATGCTCTTTAGCTCTTAAGTGTGTACATACTGGTGGTCTTCATAAACACAACAAACAATAGGATTTTCTTGGGGTTTTTTTTCGCATTATAAAAGATTAAAGAAAAATACAAGTGTGTACAATTACAATTCCAGTAAAGCTTTTCAGATGACAGGACTTAAAAAATAAAGTTATGATCAATGACCAAAACATTTATCCATCACCAGTTATTACAGCAGAATTAACTGTACCGATCTGCACGTAATACTGTCATTCACACAAGTGTCAGAAATAAGCAAGTACAATCTAACTGCTTCTAAACATACTTAAAACATTTAAGCCCTGAATCAAATGGTCAAGTCACTGAAGCAATATTAACTTTAAAAAAATGTAATCAACTGTAAATTTAAACAAATTCATTAAACAGAAATATCACTCCAGGAATTAAATAAAACTTCTAACAAAAACCGTATCTTAAAGTGTTTAAAATCTCACTCTTATCGCTCTGAATCTAAGGAAGTTGGGATACTGCTGAAATAATCCTTAACAGAACACCAAAAATGCTTCATAATGATTTATCTTAATTCTTAAGCATGGCTAGAACACTAAACAAATGACCAAGAAAAAAAGGAGATAATAAAAGGCACACACATTCTATTCCAAAAATGAATAAAAAAAATCAGAAATAAAATCTATCAGGACAAAGGTGTGAGGAAGTATTCTAGAAACTCTCTCAAACCACCTTAAGGGCTGGCCACAGCTATCTAGTCCGGCCTTCCTTAAGGTTCAGCCCTGTAAGGGATTCTGGGTGAAGGGAAGCTTCCCTCACCATATGATAAGGAGTCAGGGCCCAGAAGGGTTAGATAGGCCTCGGGGAGTGGTCAGGAAACCAGATTATGCAAAGACCTGTTATGTTTGAGGTTGGTTACTGTCTGAACTGCAAAGTGAGCAGCTTTTCTTCTGTATTGTGTTTTGCACTTTAAATAAAATTGCACTTAAGGAAAGAGTCTGCCTCCATTATCCCACTGGATGTTTCCTAAGCCACGCCTGCCCACATTATCACAAGAGGAAGACACATCGCTGAGAAAAAGTGATATACATTAAAGCAGGGCTTCCCAAACCTGTCCTGGGGACTCCACAGCTAGTCAGGTTTTCAGGATATCCACAATGAATATGCATGAGATAACGTTGCATATGCTGAGTCCCATGATATGCAAATTTATTTTATGCATATTCATTGTGGATATCCTGAAAACCGACTGGCAGTGGGATCCCCAGGACAGGTGTGGGAAGCTCTGCATTAAAGAATTTGAAAGTTCTGCCACTTCTAAGTTTCCTCAAAACCACGTAAGCAGAAGCCCCTCTTACCTACTGCTTTCCAATGACTTGCAATCATTTACCACACCTTTTTTTGTTTTGTAATAATCAAACACTTTTTCAAGGACTTTCTGGGAGTTTGTTTTTATTTTTAAACAGCAAGAGAAAATGTCTGTCAGCAAGACAGGGGTGTCACAGCCGGTCCTGGAACTCTTGATTTCTGTGCACATCCATCACAAACAGCACTTTCTGGAGGCCATGTGTGATGCAGCCTTAACTCCTTTGCAAACTGCATCCTTAGCTACACCTCCCTCACAAAAAATATTACCCACAAAATCCTCAAAATCAAAAGGGCATGTTATAAAATCGAGCGTGATTTGTGCGCACCGGGTTGCGCGCACAAACCTACACCCACGCGTAGGTTCGAAAATCTGGCCCAGAATGTATAAATAGCACGTATGTGCACAAGTAGGGGTAGATTTTAAAAGGTGCGTGCACGCATCCATGCTCGAGTGGTTCCTGGCGCGCGTATGTTATAAAATCCGTGGGCCATGCGCAAGGGGGTGAAATTTAGTAAATTACGTATGCCGACACATTTGGATTTTCCCCAGTTCCCTACCCCCCCTACCTAAACTCCCTCTCTCTTCCCCTAAACCTGTCCCAGCAACCTATTGTTTTTTTGTTATACTACTTACTGCTCCCCTGGAACTGAAGTAGTTTGCGCACGCCAGCCTTCCCCGGGACAGTGGATAATGGTCACTGTCCTGGCCAGCCTCCATCCCGCCCAGCCCCTCCCCACCCAGACCATGCCCCCTGGCCTGCCCCTTTTTTTAGGGCGCGGCAATTGTGAGCGTATTGGCACGTGCGCGCGCCTTTTCAAAAACGTGCGTGGCGCGCTCAGGGCCTGGCCATGCGCGTAAGGGCCAATATTTGCTCCCTTGGCCATTTAAAAATTCAGCCTGTAGTATTTTATAAAAATTTGAAGTACGCACGTACCAGCAGTGTTATGCATCAATGTCAATGATATAAATGATCAGTTCCGGAGCACTCTGGGGTGGGGTGTGGTAGTTTGCATACAAATTAATATTTTGCAAGCAGCATACGAACACGCATTGCAGGGCTCCCGGGCTCCCGCAGTTCTGCGGCTGTGGGAATGGCCGCTAAATCTAGCCCTTCACGCGGAATTTGCTTCTCCCTGCAGAATGGCCGTGGGATATCAAGGCCCAGCCAGGTTGCCAAGACAGGGTTGCCAGGCAGCTTGTCTATGACATGGGGCTCAGTGCTGTGACTGAGCTTTTTTTTTTTTTCTGAGAGGGCAGAGTTTGTAGATTTGATCTCTAGCTGAAGGGCTTGGAAGGAGATCCTGGCACCAGGACCTGCTGCTGCTGCTGCTCTCTTTTGCTCCTCTCCCTTCCCTCTTCACTACCCATCGTTTACATGGTTCAGAGCAGCAAACAAGAAAAAAAAACACAAAACAGGGCAAAACCATTTTGCAGCCAAATGGCTGCCGTTTGATTTTTGTGTACCCAGCTTGAGACGCTGGTTGAAATATCCCGATGCACATCTCTCTCTGTCTCCAGCTCTACAAACTATAATGTGATTGGTATCATCCAATATTATCCAGTTCATCTATTTATTAGATCACCTCCACTGTGGTTTTTATTATATGTGGCGTCCATTGCTTGGTATTATTTGGATGTCAAAGAGTTCTGGAAAGGTGGCTGGGGGCCACTAGATTGAATGGGGGGGATATTTGGTTGGGGGCCATTTTTTAGTGCCTCCTCTATAGATGGTAGGGGGTAGGAGCCTACTCAGACCCCTGAGGGGGGGGGGGGAGATTTTTGTACATTAGGAGGGGGGCTTTTTACAGATCTTGTGGCCCTCTAAGAAGATGGTGGCCCTGGGTGAAAGAGAGTGCCAATGCATGTTTTTCAGCCTTTCCCCTTTATATTTTTTTCTTGTAGAATTTTTGGGTGAGAAGTTATATCATTGGGAAACTTCCATGATATGTTCCCAGGGAGGGGCTAAATATCATGGGAATGCCCCACCCCCATGATATTTTGCCCCTCCTGCGACAAAATATTACAACGTAGTAAATGGCTCCTTAAGACTGAAAACCCTTTGGGACCAGGATCTACCCACTGGAAATGAAATGTAACTTGCCTTGTGCTCAGGTCAGGATAGGCGAGCACGCAAATCTAAAATCCAAATCCAGACTTTTATATTTGGGGGACAGCAGGAAGTGCTGCTGTTGCTTTAAAGTATAACAAATCCCTTTGCTTGCCTTAATCCTAAAGGCCCAAGAAACAAAAGCCACTACTTGAAGCCCAGAGCATGTGGATAATGAAATATCCAGAGTAATTAGGTCTGTGCCATTGCTCTGATTTGCTGTTGTTTGAAGGCAGATCAAGTTAGTAGTGTCACTGGCACAGATAATCTGAGGAATTTTAAATGTAAACAGTGGCAAACATGCCCTTTGCCTAATGGATGTATGATGTTACAGCTTTTTATTTGTAGTAGTTAAAATAACCCTGAAATCTGTAAAGGTTTTCCAAACAGGGTCATTCTCTATGCTTACCTATTTGGAGTTAGAACACCAAATTCCTGTCAGTGCTGCGAATATTTTTCTCTCATAATAGACTGGGGGGGGGGGGGGGGACGGACACACACCCCTAACTTTTCCTCATTATGTTACAATGCGGCAAAAGTCAACGCTCCACAGGAACATCTCTAATAAAATGCTCTGGAGCTTTAATTTTACCTTAGTCTGCAGGCAAAACGTATTCATGGAGAACACGTTCTACGGCCAAAATATGCGCGTCCCGGGGCTTGCACGCGCCGCTGAGCCTATGCAAAATAGGCTCGGCGCATGCAGGGGTAGGTTTTCGGGGGTTATGCTCATATCGTACACGCATAACCCTTTGAAAATCTACCCCTTAATGTGTAGGACATTATACAATAGAAAGTTATGCACATACTGAACAAAGAAAAGAGAGATGTTAATAGATATTAACTTATAGGTTAATGCCACCTTGTAGCTAATTATTATATTTCACTTACATAATAACATAGGGGCAGATTTTCAGAGCCCTGCTCGCGTAAATCCGCCCAAAACCGGGCGGATTTACGCGAGCAGGGCCCTGCGCGCCGGGAAGCCTATTTTACATAGGCCTCCCGGCGCGCACAGAGCCCCGGGACTCGCGTAAGTCCCGGGGTTCTCGGAGGGGGGGCGTGTCGGGGGCATGTCGGGGGGGCGGGCCCGGTCGTCGCGGCGTTCCGGGGGCGTGTCGGCAGCGTTTTGGGGGCGGGTACGGGGGCGTGGCTACGGCCCGGGGGCGTGGCCGCGCCCTCCGTACCCGCCCCCAGGTCGCGGCCCGGCGCGCAGCAGGCCCGCTGGCGCGCGGGGATTTACGTCTCCCTCCGGGAGGCGTAAATCCCCCGACAAAGGTAAGGGGGGGCTGTAGACAGGGCCGGGTGGGTGGGTTAGGTAGGGGAAGGGAGGGTAAGGTGAGGGGAGGGCAAAGGAAAGTTCCCTCCGAGGCCGCTCCGATTTCGGAGCGGCCTTGGAGGGAACGGGGGAGGCAGCGCGGCTCGGCGCGCGCAGGCTATACAAAATCGATAGCCTTGCGCGCGCCGATCCAGGATTTTAGTGGATACGCGCGGCTCCGCGCGTATCTACTAAAATCCAGCGTACTTTTGCTTGAGTCTGATGCGCAAGCAAAAGTAGGCTGATCGCGCTTCTTTTAAAATCTACCCCATAGTGAATGATGGCAGATAAAGACCAAATGGTCCACCCAGTTTTTCTACTTCCTGCCTCTGTAGTTATTTTAACCTTATTTTACTTGCTGGATAATATCACATGGCTCCAGTTCACTAGAAGATTTATTTTACATATGAAGCAGACTAAGTCCTGTTACTGTATGTGTCCCTGCTTTCATAGCTTCACCTGGAAGCAAGGCGTCATATATCTACTGTATATCTGTACATATTGGCAGTTCTTCTTAGTCAAAGATAATTCTTTTTCATGATTATCCTATATATGGGTTATTTAACTAGGTAAGGCAACTCTTTATTGCTTCTCAGACAACTCTCAGTGAGGAAAATATCACAAACTGCCATCCCATGTTGTTCTAAAAGCAGAAGTGGACTATTCCATCCACAGAGGTTTTCCCAGCAACACTAATCAACTTTCAGGTCAGAAAACAGGAACCTGAAGTGAGAGGCAAACCCAGGCTTGTCACTGCAGAGTTCAAACCACCATTAGAATGATTTGTGTGGTATTTCTTTTTAAGAGCCATATCTCAGGGTAACCTGTAATAGTTTTGAATCTCTGGCACCACACTGCCCCATTTGTAGGTAATACTGAACTCTGATGTTGTGAACCTAAAGAAAAAGGACAAAGATTTAGGTGTAAAATAGAGTCCAATCCATGGAAGCTTTCCTCCCCTATTCCTAGTGAAGCAGCTTGATCAGTGTGTTGTTCTCGTATGGTAACCCTCCATGAACCTCAGCAAACAAGAAGAAATGCCCCTCTAGTTACATGTGGAGGTGAATCAGTACTTTCTTTTTTTTGCATCCAAATCCACTGACCTTGTTTTTTAACCATACACTTCAGAGTATCCAGTGAGTCCTTGTCTACATTGAAAATTAAGCCCTTCCATTTCAATTATAAAGAATGTATAACCATGTTTTGAGCATGAAGTCTTTATAGAAACATAGAAACATAGAAACAGAAATGACGGCAGAAGAAGACCAAATGGCCCATCCAGTCTGCCCAGCAAGCTTCCCTCATTTCTTCTCCCATACTTATCTGTTTCTCTTAGCTCTTGGTTCTAATTCCCTTCCACCCCCGCCATTAATGTAGAGAGCGGTGATGGAGCTGCATCCAAGTGAAATATCTAGCTTGATTAGTTAGAGGTAGTAGGGGCAGTAACCGCCGCAATAAGCAAGCTACACCCATGCTTATTTGTTTTTACCCAGATTATGTTATACAGCCCTTATTGGTTGTTTATCTTCTCCCCTGCCGTTGAAGCAGGGAGCTATGCTGGATATGCGTGAGGTATCAGTTTTTTTCTTCTCCCCTGCCGTTGAAGCAGAGAGCTATGCTGGATATGCATCGAAAGTGAAGTATCAGGCACATTTGGTTTGGGGTAGTAACCGCCGTAACAAGCCAGCTACTCCCCGCTTTGTGAGTGTGAATCCTTTTTTCTTCTCCCCTGCCGTTGAAGTTATGCTGGATATGCGTGAAGTATCAGTTTTTCTTTTCCCCTGCCGTTGAAGCAGAGAGCTATGCTGGAAATTCGTGATGTATCAGTCTTTCTCCCATGCCGTTGAAGCAGAGAGCCATGCTGGATATGCGTCGAGAGTGAAGTATCAGGTACATTTGGTTTGGGGTAGTAACCGCCGTAACAAGCCAGCTACTCCCCGCTTTGTGAGTGCGAACCCTTTTTTCTTCTCCCCTGCCGTTTAAGCAGAGAGCTCTGCTGGATGTGTGAAGTAACAGTTTTTTCTTTTCCCCTGCTGTTGAAGCAGAGAACTATGCTGGATATGCATTGAAAGTGAAGTATAAGAATGGAGTGATCAAGCTAGTTGAAAGGCATCAGGAATAGAGGAAGGTGGAGGTAGTAATTTGGATATTTGGTTTGGGGTAGTAACCGCCGTAACAAGCCAGCTACTCCCGTCTTTGTGAGTGCAAATCCTTTTTTCCACATTTCCTCTTGCTGTTGAAGCTTAGAGTGATGTTGGAGTCACAGTAACCATGTGTATGTTTATTGAATAAGGGTATTGTCTCCAGGCAGTAGCCATCATTCTGGCGAGTCACCCACTCTTCATTGGCGGCCTCTTGACTTTATGGATCCACAGTGTTTATCCCACGCCCCTTTGAAGTCCTTCACAGTTCTGGTCTTCACCACTTCCTCCGGAAGGGCATTCCAGGCATCCACCACCCTCTCCGTGAAGAAATACTTCCTGACATTGGTTCTGAATCTTCCTCCCTGGAGCTTCAAATCGTGACCCCTGGTTCTGCTGATTTTTTCTTATGGTAAAGGTTTGTTGTTGCCTTTGGATCATTAAAACCTTTCAAGTATCTGAAAGTCTGTATCATATCACCTCTGCTCCTCCTTTCCTCCAGGGTGTACATATTTAGATTCTTCAATCTCTCCTCGTACGTCATGCGATGAAGATCCTCCACCTTCCTGGTCGCCCTTCTCTGTACCGCTTCCATCTTGTCTTTGTCTTTTTGTAGATACGGTCTCCAGAACTGAACACAGTACTCCAGGTGAGGCCTCACCAAGGACCTGTACAAGGGAATAATCACTTCCCTTTTCTTACTCGATATTCCTCTCTCTATGCAGCCCAGCATTCTTCTGGCTTTTGCTATCGCCTTGTCGCATTGTTTCGCAGACTTCATATCATTAGACACTATCATCCCAAGGTCCCTCTCCTGCTCCGTGCACATCAGCCTTTCCCCCCCCATCGAATACAGTTCATTCGGATTTCCGCTCCCCATATGCATGACTTTGCACTTCTTGGCATTGAATCTCAGCTGCCATATCTTCGACCACTCTTCCAGTTTCCTTAGATCCCGTCTCATTCTCTCCACTCCTTCCGGCGTGTCCACTCTGTTGCAGACCTTAGTGTCATCCGCAAAAAGACAAACCTTACCTTCTATCCCGTCCGCAATGTCGCTCACATTATTATTTTGAACTCACTGCTTTCTGAAAGTACATTCTGACTGTAAAATCTATTAAGAGTAGGAGAGGGGAAGTTCAAGTAAGGTATGTTTGGTATTTCCACCACCCTCCCTCTCCCAATTTTTGTTGTGAAGTTACAATGATTTTTTACCATTGCTAAAGAAGAGGTTCCAAAGACACAAAAGGCTAATGATTTTCTTATAAATCCTGGCCCATACATCAGAGCTACAAATATCACCCCTACTAGATGGATAACCTAGCTAAGGGACAATAGCCAAGTAGAATCCAAATGTGAGTCTGATTTTTTTAAATGCATGAGAGAAACGACTTCAAATTCATTATTTTGCAGTTGGGAACATACATGTTTAATTTACAGATTTGGTTTGAATACAAGTTTGTCGCTATTGAACAGAAATCATATGTGATTTCAGGCAGTGGCCTGGACTGTTTGCTGATACTTATTGTGGTTTGTTGAAAATAAGTTAGGAGACTGTTAAAACCTTCCCTGGCAGTAACTTGATCTATGGAAATGTACTTTGCAGGAACAGTGATGAGGTTTACAGCTGCCAGAAGCTTTTGACAGTATTGCCACATGACTGTACGTCTTATTTCAACTAACAGACTTAAGAGACTTATGAAACAATCTAGCTGATGAATCAATGAAATATAGAACATAATGGCAGGTAAGGACCAAATGGCTCATTCATCCTCATTCCTGCTCAGCTTCATAGTCCCGTCCTCTCCCTCAGGGTTCCTCTGTGCTTGTCACATGTTTTCTTTAATTCTGATCTGCACTTGCCTCCACCACCTCAGCAGGGAGGCTGTTCCACATGCCCATCAACTGTAAGGAAATATTTCCTTAGAATATTCCAGAGTCTATTCCATTTCACATTCTTCCCATAGCCCCTCATTCTAGAACCTCCTTTCTGTTCCTTGGATGCTTTTAAATGCACACATCTTATCTCCCTTTTCCTCTTTAAGTGTGTCTCTATATTCTTTATGATGAAGAACATAAGAAAATGCCATGCTGGGTCAGACCAAGGGTCCATCAAGCCCAGCATCCTGTTTCCAACAGTGGCCAATCCAGGCCATAAGAACCTGGCAAGTACCCAAACACTAAGTCTATCCATGTAACCATTGCTAATTGTCAGTGGCTATTCTCTAAGTGAACTTAATAGCAGGTAATGGAACCGTTGACCATTTATTAGCTGCCTTCTGGGCTGACTCTTTCTCCAGAATTGAACACAGTACTTCAAATGAGGTCTCGCCAGAGACATACAGAGGCAATATCACCTTCTTTTTCCTGTTGGCTCTTCCTTGCCCTGTGCACCCAAGCATCCATTGCATTATTAAATTCTTATTTGTCCTTCTTTATTTGACAATTGAAGAAACTGGAGATGGGCGTATATAGAAATTTAACGCACTCACACATACAAAAACACCTATGAACTAACAATGTATGCAAGGTCACACACACATAGGGGCTTAACCAATAAACTTTAGTATATATTCTACACTAAAGTATATTGTACAATCTATATAAATCCCAATGTTTTGTATGAGATAACACTAATGTGTTACCATTGCGGCTAGTTATTGTAAGGTCTCATGTGGGCCATAATGACCTCCCTTAACTCCAGATATTGAAGCAAGGCCTGCCTTAGCCACCCTCCTAATTGTTCCGGTTCCTTCCCCACCCCCCCATGCAATGAAGTAAGGCTCCTTCTGGTTGCCCAAAACCTCCTGTCACCTTTTCTCCTGTACCCTACCCCATTGGTGGCAATGTAGGCATTCATGAGGGCAAAAGAGTACTCTTGCCTCTCCTGCTTTGCCATGAAATGGTGCTGGCCTATTTCACATGGATATTTTCCTCCATGGAGGGTCCTCGTGAGCTTGTCTAGTGCCTTTTGGAAATGTGGCCTCCAGATTTGAAAATAATACTCCCATAGTAAGGGCAAAGGGCCATCGGCGCCATTTTGATTACTGGCAGCCAACGGCCCAAGTGCAGGAGATCGCTCCCCGGACCCCCACTGCACCACCAGGGACTTTTGGAAAGTCTTGGGGGGGTCAGGAGGGTGGGGGTTGTAGTAATTAAATTTAAAGGGTTGGGATGGGGGGGTTTGGGGGGGTGGTTCCCACAGAAAGAGAACGATAAAAAGTTTTCTGATCTGGGGAGTGGACCGAAATGGCCCTCCCCAGACCCGAAAGCGAAATGGGGACAAAAACAAAAATTTGATGCACTCCCCTAATTTGTTCCATAAGACGCACAGATGCCTGGGAACAGAGCCGGTTTAGCACTTATGGTCAGGTGCGTCTTATGGAACGAAAAATACGATAGGTCTAGAGTGTTGCGCTGGAGGTGGATTCTTGGGCTGAGGTGGCATTGACGCAACTCATAGGCAAGGACCTATGGGTCCCCACCGTCAGCAGGTGGAGTGGGCTGAAGCTAAAGGCCACTGGAGCTTCACCTATACCAGCCCACGTTCCCCTCAGGTTGAGCCTTTGGGTGCCGGGGCCGGCAGGACTTGGGCGGGGCCTCGAGATAGGTTATTGAAGGTAGATGGTTCAGCCAAGTGATAGCAGCCAGCAGGTGGCATAAGTCTATCCAAGACAGGTTACGGAACTGGAACCCAAGCACCAAGGAACAAGGAGAGACTGAGGGTGCTTGAGCAAAGGAAGGCTGAAGCCTTGTAAGTCCACGTTCAAAGGATAGAGGCAGAGGAGTCACTGTCAAACTCAGATGGAAGCTGGCGGCCAGAGGAGACTGTAGCAAGCAACATGGAACTCTGGATAAGAGAGAGTCTATAGCAAGGTTTTTCGTAGCAATGGTCAGGGTGCAGAGAAGGCAGGCATGGTCAGGCGTAGCAATGTTCAAGGCATGGAGAAGGTAGGCATGGTCAGGCATAGCAATGGTCAAGGCACAGAGAAGGCAGGTGTGGTCAGGCATAGCAATGGTCAAGGCACGGAGAAAGCAGGTGTGGTCAGGCATAGCAATGGTCGAGCTTGGAGAAGGCAGGCATGGTCAGGCGTACCGGTCATGCTTGGAAATAGTCACAAGGCAGAATCAGGCAAAGCAAAGTCAAAGTCCCATGTCCATGAAGTCAATCCGAAGCAAGGAGCAGGGTAGGAACGAAGAGACAGGAACCAGGAACAACAAGGAATCAGGAACACAAGGCTGAGACGAATCCCTAGAGGCAACGAGCACTCGAATCAACAGGGAACCAAGGAGACCTGTTTGCAAAGGCAATGCTTAGTAGCGCTGCCTGAGCTTAAGTACGCTGAGAGTGGTGACATCAGCATCCAGGTCCGCGGCCAGGTTCACGCCACGGGCCCTTTATTATTGTGACCTCTAGCAAACAATATTCTATTTGGAATATAACGTGTTGTGGGCTGTTGGGGTTCTTTTTGTAATCCCCTGGGCCTCACAAGTGAATTATGTTCCCTACAGCATGAATCAGTTGAAATTTCCAGACTCTGTACCAAGTGAGAGACAGCTCAGCAGTCTCTTGACGGTGACCCCCTTGTCAAAGGGGAGCTTACATCAAGATTCCAGTAGGGGTTCTGCAGCACATTTTCATAAATTTGCATGATCTTTACATTTCTCAATATGTAGTAAAAAAAATAAAATAAAAATGTCTTGTTTTATGTAAAAAGCTTTACATATAAAAAATATTTTTGGGATGGATCACCAAGATGGTGGATTGCTGAATAATGTCTGACTATGGTCCAGCTGCTTCGTTTGGGACCTGCTTTGCTTTTGCTTGTATTTTTGCTATTCTGGTGAATGCCGAAGCAGGGTCATCAGCTATGGGTGTTTCTGTGGCAGAAATTGGTTGCCGCAACTGTGGAACTAATGGCCACCTTCAACATAGTTCATTGTCAGAAGAAAGTGGACCCTGGCATTGCAATGATATCATGATCAGGGCTTCCAACTTCCACGCAGAAGAAATCTTATTTTTGCTATCTTGCTTTGAGTCGGAGAACTCCCCACTCTTGAAGAAGTCATCTCTGGAGCCTCTAGAACAGTGGTCCCCAAACCTGTCCTGGATGGCCACCAGCCAGTCGGGTTTTTGGGATATCCTCAATGAATATGCATGAGAGAAAATTTGCATGCACTGCCTCCATAACATGTAAATTCTCTCTCATGCATATTCATTGAGGATATCCCCAAAACCCGACTGGCTGGTGGCCCTCCAGGACAGGTTTGGGGACCCCTGCTCTAGAACCACTTTCCTTGCTTCAGTCTGAATCTAGATGTACTATCAGAACTTGCTCTGGATGCCTCTACACCTGGCTACAGTTGTAGCTGAAGGCAAGGAAAGGTCATTTGAGGCTTCTTTACATGAAAGAGAAGCTGGGGTAAACCTGACTTGGTTACCAGCTGGGATTCTGAAGTTACCTATAAATCCTCCAGAAGTTACCTTAGAATTGTTTCGGAGATGAATGATGGAGATAAGGCAAGTGCTTCTTAGTGACTAATAAAAAATCCACCTCTGAATTAGAAAGTAAGAACTCTTTAATGGTGTTTTCAGCGCAAGTTTTAGAGAAGAAAGTGAAAGATTTGAAGTAAAATCTTCCTCTGTGCAAGCTGTTAATTTGACATTGGTTAAAGAAAAATACAGCTCTTAAAAGTTATTAAGAATTTTTGGAGAATGCACTTTGTGTGAAAAATACAAGAGCTGCTAATTTTCCTCCGGTGACCTCATTTTCAATAGTCAATTGTTTAAAGATTCCACCGACAGTTTACCACTTCTATTTCTTTCCTAAATAGAATGAGAGCCTAATGTCAGATCTGACAGAATCAATGGCTCTGGTTGCTGAAAGACTCTTACTAATGGTCTCTTTTGCATGAAACCTAAGTGCAACCAAGTATTGAAGATCTCATTTCAAAAATTGGGCTCACCCTGTTTTTTGCTTCTAATGTTAGACTCTATCCTGTTGTTTCTTTTGCTACTCAGAAGAGCAGGCGGTGTTTTTATGGCTTATAGACAAAAGATGCTGAGCCTGAGGCTGAATTTAAATTGAAGTACCCAGCTAGGTGTCAAATTAAATTGAAAGGGAATGTATATTTGCTTTGAGACCCAGAACATCTTTCTAGCTTCATCCAGGAAACACTGTGAGGCAGTTTGTTTTGGGAACTGGCTTTAATTTTGCTGTCCTCTGATTTATGACAGTATGAAATAGTTTTGCTTAATAGCTATCTCTTTTCTTCTTTCATTTTTTTTTTCTGATCTGAAGTAGTTTTTTTTTATTTTTGGCTTTTGCTCCCCGCCCCCCCCCCCCCCCCCACACACACACACACCCCCTCCCCCCACACCTTTTAAGGCCCTATACAATTATATAGATTCAGATTTGCTCATCTTTTTTTTATAGATTTGGTATGAATATTTTTTTTATTTTTTTTCTTATCTTTGTTGGCAATTGTTCTTTGTAATGTTGATTGTTAAGGATTATTTAAATATTTTCTAAAAATAAAATTCCTTTTCTTCCTTTCCTCTTTCTTTCTCTGAAAATTTCTTAGTCCTCCTTTCACAACAGATTGTCTCGCGCCTCCCACAGATACCTTCATCTTCCTCTTTGTCTCTCATCTTGTCAGTTTCTTCTTCTTCTATGTAGCCTCTCCTTCCCTCCCTCCATCTCTTCCGTGTTTGCTGCCTTCCCTCCTGCTCTTTTCCATCTCCTTCATATTCATTCTCCTCCCTCTTTTCAACGTCTCTGATTTTTCTTCCTCCCCTCTCTCTCATTCTTCTCTTCCTCAGTCTTGCTTCTCATTCCTCTATACTTCTCTCCCTCCTAGGCACCCTGCCAGGTTTTCCTCCTTCACAGTTTCTTCTCTCTCTCTCTCTCCCCTTTCGCTGCGTCCCTACAGGTGGCCCATGGCTCTTGGTTCCTGTGAATATCAGCAGCAGGGAAGCAGTGCAGCAATAGTGACTGCGGTCGTTGCAGGAAGGCGATGTCATTTAACTCTGATCTGCAGCAATAGGAGGGAAAAAGACAAGGGGATAGGGTTGGCCAGCTGTGCCATCAACAGTTGGAGGAAGGGGAGCGGGGCCGGCTGGCTGATCTTTGGCAGCTGGAGGGGAGGTGAGGATAGTCCAGCCATATCTTGGTCACATTGGAGAAACAGAATAAGCCCACACAGATATATCACAGAGACTACACATCACGGAGAAGAGCAAAGTGACATTACTGGGGGGGGAACGTTTTTTTCAGGCCAGAACACTGCATCAATGATCTTATGATCAGGCTAGGGAAAGAGAACTTCAGACTCATTCTCCCTCTCTCCTGTCTCCAGCCCTGGGATGCCAGGGCTCCGAACTCAGCTGAGGATGATGGCGTCCTAGAGCACAATCTGGAAGCTCTACGTGATTGATGAGGAAATAGAAGAGATAAATGCTGAAAAGGGGATAGAGAAGAGTGAATGCTGGTGGTGCAATAGGGAAAGTAGTGTGAGAAGGGATGAGTTCTGGGGGAGGTCAGGAGAGGATAAATGCTTGGTAAAGCTGAGAGGGTTAATGCTGGGGAAGGTGAGTATGGGGTAGCACAAAAGGGAGTAAATGCTGGGGAGGTGATGAGAAGGTTGAATGTGTGTGTGTGGAGGGGTGGGGAGCATGAGGAGAAGAGGGGCAGAGATAAACCCCTTTTTTATGCTGCTCTGCTGCTGCACTTTTAAACGTTGCCACAGCACCAATCAGTAAGTCAGCTCTATCTGAAATTTCAGACCTATTAGTAAAAATTTGTAACCTATCATTAAAAACATCTTATGTACCTGAAGATTGGAAGGTGGCCAATGTAACCTCGATATTTAAAAAGGGATCCAGGTGAGCCTGACTTCAGTGCCAGGAAAAATCGTGGCAGGCATAACTTGTAAAATAAAGGTGGGGGGGGAATTAGTTAGGGCTGGGGGGTGGGTTAGATAGGGGAAGAGAGGGGAAGGTGGGGGGGCCGGAAGGAAAGTTCCCTCCGAGGCCGCTCCGATTTCGGAGCGGCCTCGGAGGGAATGGAGGATGGCTGTGCGGCTCGGCGCGCACAGGCTGCCGATTTTGCGCAGCCTTGCGCGCGCCGACCCTGTATTTTATAACATGCGTGCAGCAACGCACGCATGCTATAAAATCGGGAGTAGATTTGTTCGCGCCGGGTTGAGCGAAAAAATCTACTCCCACGTGCACCTTTTAAAATCTACCCCAAAACGAAGATAACTTTCAAACAAATGTGTGCGGCGGCATATATGTGCATGTATGGCCACGAGCAGATCTGACATACGTGTATTTACAAAATACACACATCTCTACCCCACAACATTCGAGCATATGTAGGCTTATGTGTGAATGCATGCAATGCATGGAAAGCACGTATACCAATGAACTGAACGCATGTACTTTTCCTACCTATTTTAAAAATATATGTGCATACTTTTTACGCACAAAAGTAAAGTTGGACTTCTTATACATGTAAGTTGGTCATTTTTAAAAAACCTGCACACATAAATGAAATTAAGCAGTTTACCAAGTAGCCTACCAGTTCTCTCAGTCTTTCTCCAGGTCATCATCGAGACCTTCCAGGTTGTTGAGCCTGAACATCCCCCAGTTCACCTAGACATCCTATCCAGTCAGTATCACACAGTAAACGCATTTAATGTCACTTATGTCTGATAATTAGCAGGTGTACAAATACGTGAGTAAGCTGGCAAATGTACATGCACAAGGAACTTTTAAAATAGTAACTTCCATGTGCAAGTGTTGGCCCCACCCAGGAACGACCCTAGACCGCCCCTTTTTTCAGCACGAATATGTGCGTGAAAGTGAAAATAAGAGTGCATTTTCAGATTTTATAAAATACGGAATGTGTGAGTAGATACTAATTATGCACATATATGCTCATTTTGAAAATTCACTCCAATCTGTTAGGAATGAAAAGAAAAGAAAGACTTAAGAATAAGAACAAAATGCAAGCAACAGAACCAAGAAACGGGCACGTTGATACTTTGAAGAATCTTAGCTACTCCTGCAGCTATAATCAGCGGCTGAATTATTTAAACCCTCAGGGGCACTGCTGCTTGGCAACATGAACAGAATTGATAAAGCCAAGTTCTGCAGTCTATCTGCTAAGCAGCTTGTCTAGCACATCTTTTTTTAATTTTTCCTTCTACATTATATCAGTCTACTGCCGACCACTTATCTTAATACGGAATATGCATTTGCAAGGTACCTCCATTCACAGCACATCACCGGCAACAGGAGATCGTCAAAAATCCATCAGCACCATTTTTAGAATTACCCTAATCTGGTGCTTTTACACATTACTACTTGGCCTCATTTATGGAAGCCAAAAATCTCCACTGCTGTATGGCGAAAGAAAAAAAATCCATTTACTTTATATCTTATCCCTACATGTACAAATATTACCTCATGCAGCCTTGTGCTGGCTCCAAAGATTAACCAAAAGACTGTCAGGATAAATGTTCAAGTGAAAAAAGAATGTGTGTGGTGTTGTCAGTTCCATTTTAGAGTTTTGTTTTATGTTGTGACATGACTACTAGAACTTGTCCTTTGAACCATTTCATTCCCAAGGGCTGGAGCCAAATTTTAGGTCATGTGTTTATGTGGCACTACGCTTATCTTGGGAGGGGGATAGTGACTGAAATAACATGACTATAGGGAAAACATTTAGGATAGGAAGCAAGTTTACAATACACTTATAACCTTTGATCGCATGAAGAATTATGTAAGGAAGAGTGATTAGCTTTGAGATTTGAATGTATGATGCCTGTTGAAGAAGCAACAACAACTTAAGGCTTGTAAAGGAAAGGCATATAAAACCAGATTCTTGCTATTTCTGATGGCGGCCCTAAATGAGGTCCTTGGCACTAGAAAGTTGCCCTTGGAGTTGCCCTTGGAGACACAAAACTATCCAAAACAACAACATTCACTGGCTTGACAATTCCCTCCGCCTACACACATCCAACCGCCCAACCAGATCCACCTATAAGGGAACCATTCATACCCCCTCCCCCAAGTCCACGCACCTCTGCACCACAAAAGACCGCGCCTTCTCTCGTTGGACCCACCCTCTGGAACTCCGTGCCGACTGAACTTCGGCTAGAGCCAAGTACACAAACATTAAAAAAAAAAACTCAAGATGTGGCTATTCAAACAAGCTTTCCCTGAATAGTCACCACCACCCCCTGCCCCCCCCACCTCTATTCTGGACCCTTGCAGAAATCTTGAAACCTCTCCCCTCAATGTTCTGCTTTTATTACTTCTGTAAATCCCCCCCACCCCATCTCCCCCACCACTGTACTTGTATTAGTACTCCTGTAAATCACCCACCCACCTCCCCTATATTGTACCCTGTAGTCCCCTTTACTAGTTAAACCCCCCAAATTATTATCCCCTTACTCATACATAAATATTACTGTACCATTGAATATATCACTGTACACTTGTATATATTGTATATACCTTATTCCGCTAATTCTGTACAAGTTATATCCCCCAAGTTCTTAACTCCCTGTTTAATGTATTTTCGCTGTTTAGTTCCATGTACACCGATATGATGTTTCGACGAATACCGGTCTATAAAAGCGTTTAAATAAATAAATAAATAACCTTTTCCTTTAGAGTTATGGTGATGGGTCATTATGGGTAAAGTTTATACAAAGACTTGGTATGTTCCTTTAAGACAATTTTTTTGAGGGAGAACCCCTAAGTGGAGTCTCCTTGAGTCAATATAAGGTGGTGCTCGGAGCAGGAATCTGGCTTTTTCAGAGTTGGGGTTATAAACTGGGATGAAGCCAGGGTGGAGGAGTTTCTCCTTCCTTAAGTCTAACTGACTGGGGTCCAATAAGGCCACGACGCCAGGATTTCATTCCTAGACTCCTGAATAGTGCTGCCGAGCCACCTAGGAGGAATCACTGAGTATAAGGGACCAACTTCCTTATCAAGAAATAAGCCATATGAGAAATGTATTATTCTGAATGCCATCTCTTTTGAAGAGTGAGGACTAATTCTTTAGTCCTACTGTTAGAGGGGAAGAAGAAACAGGAGGTTATGTTATTCTATGAAAGCAGTAATAGAGGAAGAGTGTTTTACTGTTTTCAATGTATATAGAACCTGTGAACCTTGATTAATCATTGATTTTTCAGATTTTTTATTTGACTGCTGGAAATCCCAGAATAGATAATAAAAGTTTTCTTGTTTGACGATAACTTTGAGACTCTTCTTAATCTCAAGGAGTGGGTTCATGAGAAGCATCTGGCAGTCAAGAGAGGGAGGGGGAGGGGGAGGGATGTATTTTCTGGTGTTTTCTCTGTCCAGTGTGAGAGGTAATCCCATGCCTCTGTGCCAGATCTACTATACTATATGCTTGACTACCATTTTGTTTTTGAATCCAGAGAGATTGGCATCAGAAACTCTGGAATTTTATGTGCCTCAGACTGTCCTTCTAGACAGGAATACAATGTGCCATACAATTTTTATTAATTAGAAGTATACATGCAGCCACCTCTAGGGTGGATGGGCAGCCAGAATATTCCTGGTGTCGCGAGAGCACAATAAGCTTCCAAAGAAAAAGGGTAGTACTAACCAACATGATTGTTTTAGCATCTAATAGTGGGTAAATAGTAATGTGCTACCTGTAGGGGGCTTGTTCCCCTCACTCCTTCTGGGTTGTGAATCAGTTACGGTGGACTGTAGACAAAATGAGCACCTCTGCAGCCCCTTTATACTGCTGCCATTTAAAGCAGCCAGAACAGCCCTGGGGCCACCTGTGAGTTAGGGATGTAGTGTGATCCCAGGGCTAGAGAAGACGGAAGGAACCAGTGTGGCACTGTCTAATTGCTGGTGATCGAGAGAATCATTGTGGCCCCACTAGCCAGCCAATGATGGAAGAAACTGGTTTTAAGGGAACCAGTGTTGCCTGTTAGTTGATAAGTGACATTGTAAACCTATCCCTCACTGAAGGAAACTACCCAGAATGCCTAAAATCAGCAATTATCAAACCCATACTGAAAAAGAACAACCTTGATCCAGAAAATCCACTGAACTACCGACCCATATCAAACCTACCCTTCATTGCCAAAATCATTGAGAAAATCGTCCACTCACATCTCAGCGACCACCTTGAAGAAAACAATATCCTACTACCCACACAATTTGGCTTCAGAAAACAACTGAACACGGAAACATTACTACTATCATTGAACGACACTGTACTCAAAGGTTTCGAAAATGGCCACAGCTACCTTCTGGTACTAATCCACCTATCAGCAGCCTTTGACACGGTAAACCACTCTATCATGATTGAACGACTATCAGAAATTAGTGCAAAAGAAAAAACCCTACAATGGTTCACATCATATCTATCACAAAGAACATACCAAGTATGGATCAATGACACCCTTTCAAAAAAAATAAATCTAGACACCGGAGTCCCCCAAGGCTCCGCGCTATCAGCGACACTCTTCAACATTTATCTCCTTCTGATCTGCCACCTCCTATCAAACCTTAACCTGACCCACTTCATATACGCAGATGACATTCAAATATTAATCCCAATAATCAACTCGTTGGAAGAAACCTACAAAAAATAACCACCTACCTAAACAAAATATAGCAACTACTAACCAATTTGAAACTCATACTAAACTTTGATAAGACTGAAATAATCATACTGGATAGAAAAAACAACACTCCTCAACTACCACCACTCAACTTAATAAACCAAAAAGTGGCTATCACTCCAGTCAATCATGCACGCAACCTTGGAGTCATAATTGACAAAGAACTCTCCTTCAAGAACCACATCCCGCTAAAATCAAAGACGGATATCACAAACTCCTAACATTACATCAATTAAAACCTTTCCTCTCCCCCGACTTCAGATCAGTCCTTCAACTACTCATCTTCTCCAACCTGGACTACTGTAACTCCCTATTATTCAACTTACCTCTTAATACCATTCGCCCATTCCAGATCCTGCAAAATGCAACTGCAAGAATACTCACTGGATCTAAAAAACATGATCACATTACTCCTACACTTATATCTCTACACTGGCTCCCAATAAAATTTAGGATCGAATACAAAATACTATCCATACTACATAAAATAATATATGAAAAACAAACAAACTGGCTAAGTTCATCCATAAAATTGCATGCTCCAAACAGAAACCTCACATCAGCAAATAAAGGACTATTAAAGATCCCACATTCTCGATCTAAACAACTCACCTCAACTCAAAAGAGAGCAATTTTACTTGGAAGCCCCAAACTCTGGACACCCTCCCAATTGAACTCAGAATACAAGAAAACTTAAAAACTTTCAAAAAAGAGCTAAAAACTTGGATGTTTACCAAAGCCTACCAACTCACCCACTGACTCTAAAACACCGCTCCCCTCCTATAACACTAGGCAAAATGATTGACCCAAGAAAGTTGTGATTATTACTCAGTTCTGTAATATGTTTTGATTAATCTACAAAGTTCATAAATGATATCTTCTATGTTAGCAACCATATGAACTGTTTTGGAAACACTGTTAAACATCATAACTTTGTAAACCGTTGTGATGGCGAAACCGAAGGACGGTATACAAAACTTGATAAATAAATAAATTAAATAAATAAATAAGTGAAAGAATTTCAGCATTTTTTGATAAAAGATAACAGCAGTGAGACAGCATATAGAAAAGGAAATGTAAACACTGGTGTTACAGTAGAAGGGACAAGGAGAGTGGTGGGAAAGCAAGCTAGAAGGGGAGAAGGGAGTGAGAGGTAGCTTGAGTGTGAGAGAGAGAGCTGGAGAAGGCAAAGAAAGAAATAGTCTGGAAAGTGAGAGGAAGCTAGATGGAGAGAGCGATGTAAGAGAGAGTTGAAAGGAGAAAGGTTTTGAGAAGGAATTGGAGAGTGAGTGAGACAGGGCCATGGAAGGGTAAGGGCCAACAGAGGCAACTATGTTGATTTCTTAGCACCATGCAAAACAGGACAGCCTGTGATTTCATTCATTTCTACCTTTTAAGAAAATTTTTTTTTGCATGTACTTTTCATGTGTGAAAATGTCCTTTGTCCAAAGGACAAAGAACTTGAGGATCCCACTGTCTCTCTCCCTCTGCCTTTCTCTTTGTATCTCCACAGCGCTCTTACTAGCATCCACAATAGTAGTAAAATCTCCATCTTACCCCACGCAGATGTCCATGTGACTTATGGATTTTATTTCTGTGAGTAATCTGTCATTTTTGCTTCAACCAGTTGAAAGTCTATGGCAATATTTTTGGCAAACACAATCATGGTGCAATTTATCTCAAGTCTGTGAATACCACCTGCAAGTTAAATTTAATGAATTTTCAAAGAGTTATGTGTATAAAAATAGCATATACGTGCATAAGTAGCATCTACCTGCATATGATTTATTTTATAAAATCAAACATGAGCGTTCCTTTGCTTCATCTTTTGTATTTATTCTGTACTCACACTCCATTTACTCTATCTCTTCTATATTTATTTTCTATATAATATTATTACTATATTACTATGTTTAATTGGTTATCTATTCTATTTGTTCCATCATTATTGTTAGTTCTATTGTTACCTGTTTTATTGTTCAACTGTTCTATGTAAAGCCCACTACTCTTTTTGGGCATTTAAAAGTTGTATGTAAACCGGATTGATTTGTAGTTCCTACAAGAACTTCGGTCTATAAAAATTAAAAATAATAAATAATACACATATATATGTGTAAAAAGGGGGTGTTACCATAATTTCCACTTGAAAGTTGGGTGACGTCAGTGGACGGAGCCCTGTCACGGAAAACTTTCTGTCAAAGTTTCTAGAAAGCTTTGGCTGACACTGGCACACTGAGCATGCTCAGCATGCCAGTATCCCTGTGACCACAGGTGTCTCCCTTCAGTCTCGTGTATAGCAAAAACTGCAAGCGAAAAATAAAATAATAAAACGTATGTAGACCCAACTCCACGGGATGGCGGGTGGGTTTCGTGAGGACTACCACCCTGCTTGTCCTGTGAGAAAGCAGAGTTGCTTACTTGTAACAGGTGTTCTCACAGGACAGCAGGATGGTAGTCCTCACATGGGTGAGTAGCGAACTGAGGATGCCCGAGCAATGCACCCAAAGACGTGCAACAGGCACAACAACAGAGGTGGAATTTGGTAAGGAGGGCATACTGAAACCCTGAATGGGTTGGTGGAAGGATGTTGGGTGGTTAAACTGAAAACAAGTTGCGTAAAACAGACTGACCAAAAACGGAAGCTTGCCGGCCAGCCTTATCTAAGCAATAATGGGCTGCGAAGGTATGGAGAGAGCTCCCGGTTGCGGCCTTACAAATATCAATAAGTGGGGTGAGCTACTGAGGTTGGCATGGCCCTAACAGAGTGTGCTTTCACACGGTCTTGTAGCGGAATGCCTGCTTGCTAAAGGAGATACAGTCTGCCAATCAGGAGGAAAAGGTCTGTTTGCCCACTGGAACTCGCAGCTTGTCTTTTGCCAAGAAGGAAAGAGTTAGGTGTAATTCCTAAGGAGTGTAGTGCAGTCTAGATAGAATGCAAGTGCACTCTTACAGTCCAAGGAGTGGAAAACCCTCTTGCCCTGGTGAGAGAGAGTTGTTGGGAAAAAGTGGGCAGGGTATATTCTGAGTAAGGTGAGATGCTGCATCTACCTTAAGAAGGATATGATACCTGATACCTTAAGAAGGATATGAGGTTGAATACGTAGGACCACTCGGTCACGGAGGAACGCAGGGTCGGGTGAGTATGTAACAAGGTATGTAACTCACTGACCCTGTTGGCAGAAGTGATGACTACGAGGGAAAGAAGTTCCCATGCCAGACTGTTAAGTAATAGGAATGTAAAGGCTCGAACAGGGAACATATGAGTCTTGTAAGCACTAAATGTAGGCCCCATTCCATAACCAGTGAAAATAGAGGTGGCTTAATCAGTGGATGACCCATGGTAAGCTGACTCAGAAGGGGTTGAACCGTTAATCGGGTATCCCCACTCCCAAGTGGTACACCAAATTGGAACCGAGGTGTACCCATGTGGAGGATGTCTGGGGAGCAGAATCTAAGGGAGTAAGAGAAAAAGAGTGGTGTAGAAAAAAGGGGGTAATACCCTTTTGTATGCGCCATGTGGTAAATCATGCCATTTCGATTGGTAAGATTTATGTGTGGAAGGCTATTGTGACGCTACCACTACCTGAGAACATCAGTGAGTCCGTGATATGAGACTGACCTGTGAGAAGGCGAATTGGTTAATGGTGTGATAGATTGAGAAGTGTGGGAAAGCATACTTGTTGTGGTCAGGATGTGCGTCTGAGAAACAGTGAACCCTGTCCTGGTGCAGCATAATGAGAGTCCTGGCTATGAGAGGCGTCGAAAGAGACACATATAAGAGGCCTTTGTTGCAGAACGAGCAAAGGCGTCCATGGGAATGCATTCCGAGACATGTGTAAGGAGTAGAATCTGTCCACCTTATGGTTCGATTCAGACGCAGAGGGCAAGGTCGGTTGACCTCAGCGCTAGAAGATTTTGCTCGCTACACATGTAGTTGGAGACCATTCGAGAGGATGGAAACATCTATGGAGAAGGTCTTCTAGTGTGTTCAGTAAGTCTGTTAGATAAGTGGCCCGGGGATGCATGGAGTGTGCAAGGGCCAAAGGCTAGAGCTGCGCAGCTTCTTGGCAGAGCAGCTAAGAAGTTGTGTGTGTTTGTATGTTGGAATACCACATTGCCACTATGCTGTCTGTCTGTATGCACAAAGGTTTGTTACAGAGGCAGTATTTTAAGGCATAAAATTACTTGTATGTCCAAGAGCCTTAATTACCATATCTTTCATACCCTTCAGAGTGCTACAATTAATAGTTATTTAAGTTCCTAACTACCTTAATTACTAGTCTGTTATATTTACCACATCCTGCTATAATTTTCTTATAATGTGTCATTGTTATCTCTCTTGTTAAATGTAAACCGATGTGATGTTTTCACTAAATGAATGTCGGTATACAAAAATCCACAAATAAATAAAAATAAATAAATAAAATAAAAGGCATAACTCATGGCTCGAAGCTCCAGGAGGTTGATGTGAAACTCTGTATGGAGCAGAATAGACGCATATTGGGTTGGGAAGATGTGGATTCAAACTCTTCAACTCTAAGTAAATGCGACCGAGAGCAGGACCAGCTGAGGGTTTGGTTCTAGATAGGTAGTATGGATCAGGGATGAAAGCGGTTTGAACAGCTTAGATCCACTGATAATTGAAAATTCCACTGAATCTTACTCATAGCGAATCTGGGCATATGAGTAAAGTGGATAGTGAAAAAACCCCGTGGCCCATCAGTGAAAGAATTGAGGGGCTGAGGTTATGTTGCATGCGCACAGAGATGTGTAGGAATTTGTCAGAATGTCTGCACGGTTGTTGGACAGGACGTTCATTGCGACTGTAGTGTCCAGAACTGTTCCATATGGGATTTATGGTAGTTAAACATCAATCCCAGGTAGTAGATTTATAGTGAGTCGAGGAGAAGATAGAGCTCCTTGCTTGGACTGACTGTTGTTAGGCAGTTGTCCATGCAAGGAAAAGCGTGAATGATGTTTTACTCCGTAGAGAAACAGCAGTCTCTGCTATTGATTTTGGTGAAATACCCAAGTTGTTGAAGCTAGTGCAACCGGCAGAACTTGGGATTGTAATATTGTTGACTCACTAAGAAGCACATAGAAAGGCTAGAGGAAAGAGGCAACCCACTTACTGCGGTAAGGGAAGCATGGTGATGAGAAACAACATTTTACCTGTCCCTTCTGAAGAAAGTTGACATTTCTGAGGTCCAAGATGGGCAGAGAGCATCTGCTTTCAGTTGAAAGAATAGTGAAATTAAAACTCCCCCCACCCCCACCCACCCCCTGTGCTTTGTAGCTTCCATGAGACTGTACCCTGAATCCTAGTACTATGTGGGGTGGCCGCTCTGATATCTGGCAAGTTAAGAGACCAGGAGGTTTCCAACTGGCGGAGCTGATGTAATCTGGATATCAGCTAATCTCCCGCGGGAGCGTGAGTGGTAAAAGTCTTACCTGCATCTCTGGCTGCTGTGCAAGAAAACGTCAAGAGCTGTCACCAGGTCTTGAGGTGGGCTTGCAATTGAGGCAGCGTTTGCTGGATCTTGTGTCTAGCAGATCAGCTAATGCATCTGGGACTTCAGGCCTTAATTAGGTATCAGAAGCCAGAGTATTATCAAGAATGGAGTCCCGTTGCTGACAACGGGAGGATGTCTCGATGCACTCCCAAATTATTGGTAGAGAGGTTCTCTTGGTGTTGTGTCAAACATAGCTGGCAATAGCGATATGTGACACTAATACAGTTCTTGGAAGATAACATGACCTAGAACCTTTCGAAACCATGTGGCCCGATTTAACGTCCAGGTCTCGGGATTGTTGCCAAAGTGGGATTAGATTACTTACCGTCCTTCGTGGTGGATCGCAGAAGGACGAGTCGGTGAATATCGATGGCTCTGTGGATTTCGGGAGGCATCGAGGACAGCCTGAGGGACATAAACTTCTGACAACTCTGTAGTCTGGTATGGTAGCGCAGCTACAGAGGAGACAGGCTAGGCATGTCTGGCGCTTCCACATTATTTTGTGGTAGCTCAGAACCCCACACCGGTGTCAGTGGGGAACGCCTTGGCGCCTCAGGTGCAGAGGAACACATGACTCATGAACCCCGGCCCGCTTCGCAACTGGCTCAGTGTACATTGCCGGTGCGGAATAGGTATCCCTCAGAGCTCGGCCCATTTATTCTCCAGCACCGAGGACACCACCGCTGTGCGGAACAGTGGCAGTGGCAGTAGCGATATTTCCCTCAGCGCTCAGCCCGGGATTCTCCAGCACCGAGTAAGATAGCACTGATGTCCTGGATTGTGTCGGTGGCAGATGGTCACCATGCCGGTGACAATGATTGCCACGGTGCTCGGCCCGGTCTTTCCCCCAGCATGAGGTGGATGCCCTCGCTGTCTTGGATGGCAAGTGGTGATGGACCGTCAGCATGCCTGCACTGCTCCTGGCACTATGTAGTGCCCTAGGATTATACGGCGTTTGGTTAAGAACCCGAAGTATGGAGCATTGTGTTTAGTCAAGGGCATTGCCTTTAGGTGATATGGCAGTATTGACAGTATCAATGGCGGCATTGAATGCGGCCTCGAGGGTATCATTGAAAACATCGACGGAAGAATTGATGGCCCGGGCAGAGTACTGATAACATTGATGGAAGCACCGATGGCATCGTGTAGGTATCGATGGAATCGATGTGGCATAGAAGAATCGAAGAGTCATCGATGGCATTGGTGAAATCGATACCGGCATCAACAGAATTGATGGCGGCATAGACAAAATCGACAAGGGCATCGACAGCATCGGTGGAATTGACGATGGCATGGATGGAATGGTCATGGGCGTCGATGGCATGGATGAAATGACGGTATTGATGGGGGCATCGACCGCATGAAGGTACCAAGGGAATCGATGGAGGCATGGATTCGACAGTGGCCCTGGCGGCAATGGTAACCGTGGATGTCCCTATCCCACTAGCCCTAATAACCAGGTGGAGGATTGCAGGAGGACACTCGCAGGCTATGTGGGGCTAACTAAGGATGAAAACATAGGGAGAGGGAAGGCCGCAATTCGGTTGGTAGACTGGGGAAACCATTAGTGAGGTGACAGGAACCAGCCGAAAAACAGGGCATAGTACTCACTGAGCGTCGATTAAATGTACGCGAAGGGAGACCCGTGTAGGGAGAAATTATTTATGAAGTAAAACTTCAAGTGTTTCCATGAGGAAAAGCTGTGAGAATTTCTCACAGAGCTCCTGACCGCGATGCTAACTGCAACGCGCGGAAAAAAGAAGACTGAAGGGAGACACCTGTGGTCATAGGGATAATGGCATGCTGAGCATGCTCAGTATACTCAGTGTGCCAGTATCAGTCAAAGCTTTCTAGAAACTTTGACAGAAATGTTTTCCGTCACAGGGCTCTGTCCACTGACGTCACCCATATGTGAGGACTACCATCCTGCTTGTCCTATGAGAATGCCTTTGTATTCGTCCACGGTGAGACCACATCTTGAATACTCTGTGCAATTCTAGTCGCCGCATCTCAAAAAGATATAGTTGCACTGAAGAAAGTGCAAAGAAGGGCGACCAAAATGATAAAGGGCATGGCTGCCCTATGAGGAAAGGCTAAGGAAGTTAAGGCTGTTCAGTTTGGAGAAGAGATGACTGAGGGGGCATATAATAGAGGTCTACAAAATCATGAAAGGACTTGATGAAAGGACTTGAACAGGTTAAGATAACAGAAGGACTTGGGAGCACTCCATGAAGTTAGCAAGTAGCTCATTTAAAATAAATCAAACAAAATTCTTTTTCACTCAGCGCATAGTTAAGCTCTGGAATTCATTGCCAGAGGATGTGGTTAGCAGTTAGTGTAACTGGATTTTAAAAAGGTTTGGATAAGTTCCTAGAGGAAAAATCCATAAATTGCAATTAATTAATAAGTACTAGTAGCTTGAGATTTATTTAATGTTTGGGTACTTGCCAAGTACTTGTGACTTGGATTGGTCACTGTTGGAAACAGATACTGGACCTGATGGACCCTTAGTTTGACCTAGTATAGCATATCTTATGTTCTTATGGGCTTTTGAAAATTGCTACAATACATGCCACTGAATTGTCTAGGTTTTATCCGTGTTAAGTGAATTTAACATGGATAAATGGCTTTTGAAACTGCTGTGATAGTATGTTACATTTACCTGCAAAACTCCTTTGAAAATTCACCTGTTTTAATGTACCATTGGTTAGATGGGAAGTCTAGGCGAACTGTGGGGGGTTCAACCTGAACACATGGTAGCTAGTTTTGTAGACAAGTGGCAGTCAGTCATATCCGAGGTCCAGGCATTGGTCAGAGACAGACAGCAGTCAGTCGTATCTGAGTCCAGGCTGAGGTCAAAACCAGATATCCGTCTGAGGAGGAGAAGAGGGATGGATAGGCAGGGCAGGCAGGCGAGGACAAGAACAGGAGGGCAACGAGGATGGAACAGTCTGAAATGAAGAAAGAAGACAAACCAAAGACAGCTGGATGAGGACTGAAGAAAATGGTGGAACACAAGACAGGAAAGCAGATTGAAGGCAAGGCTGGAACGAAGACAAGAACTCTGGAAGCAACACGTGCTACAAGAAGTAGCTAGACCTGTTGCTTCCGGGTAGCTGCCCTTATATAGGGCTATGCCAATGATGTCATCTTTAAGGGCCATGGGACTTTCCCGCCGCTGTCACTTTAAATCCCAAGTGGTATGCGCACTTGCCTAGGGTGAAGTGCAGCATGTGCAGTCGGCAGCATCCTGCTGGCGGTGTTTTGCCTTGCAAAGAGCAGCGTCCCATCACGTGGCTGACAGGCAGCATTCGCCAAATTATGGAGAGCCAAAGCCGGCCCAGCTGGGGGTGGTGAGAGAGGCAGTTTACGGAGGTAGCCCGCGAACCACGAACATAACAGTCTTGATGACCTGGAGGGCTGCGCGAAATGGTGGAGTAATTGGCAAAACCGGTGTTTTAAAATATACCAATTTATGTACGAAAATCCTGATTTATGCGAGTAAAGTGGTAAATTTTAAGACCTGCATGCGGGCGCATGCACAAGGATGCAGAGATTGTATAACATATGCGAGTATGCGCATATATGTGCGCATGGTTTTATATTGCCGCGCACATATACGGAAATACCACCTCATGCGGGTAAATAGGGGAAATTTTAGTAGCAATGTGCACCGACTCAATAGCCCTTTTCCCCAGTTCGCTCCCAGTTCACCCCAGAAAAGGAGAGGACTTCCTAATCCATCTAGCTAATTTGCCTCCCTTTTTCCCTGTTACCAGCAACCCTTAAAACCTTGCTGACTAGCATTTTGGTTGTTGTTGTTGTTGTTACATGACTTACACTTGTCCATAGCAAAAGTAAATGCAAGTTTCTCCTTCAAGCTATATTCTCCAAATTTTTTATTTTAAGTTGCAAAGAAGTTGTCCTTAATACAATATTCTTGAACAGTAGTAACATGTTGGGAACCTTGTTGTAAATTTACTATATCTCCCTTGATTATGGTTTTAGATTGTTCCAAGTTAGGAACCTTATTTTCAATCAAATTAATCCTTTGAATAATAGGATTCAACTGAAAGGAAATAGAAGTTCCCAAATTAGTTATGGCATCCCAAATATTATCCAGAGTAATGTTCTGAAGTCTTACAGAGTCGGTACTTCAATCTCTCTCAGAGGTGTAGGAGAACTTGCTTGAAAAAGTTCCTCCGCATCAAAGATTCTCCAGCAGGGAAACCAGTCAAACCCCTTTCGGGGCCACCACCAGCAATGCCTTCAGAGGCTCCAACGTCTCCTGACCCCGCTTTGGTATGGGCTAAACTGCCACAGCAGAAGCCCCAACTGGCAGGAAACCGCGGTCTCTGATAGACAGAAATCCTCTGGTGCACCCAGCAGCTATCGGAGACAACGATGTCATGGAGTGAGGAGAAGGGGCAGCTAAAGGCAATACTGCCTCTTTCTTCAAGGACAAGTTCATCTGATTTAACTACCGCAGGTTGT
>NC_042617.1:371883102-371968929 GCF_901001135.1 Rhinatrema bivittatum
TCTCGGGCTAACGGCAGCCAGTAAACAAAATGGCGCGGGTAGCCCTTTGCCCTTACCATGTGGCAAGGGCTACTGGTGCCATTGGCCGGCCCCTGTCACATGGAAGGAGCAATGGACGGCTGGCACCATCTTAGAAAATGGCGCGAGCCATCCATTGCTCCTTCCATGTGACAGGGGCTGACCAATGGCACCGGTAGCCCCTGCCACATGTTAAGGGCAAAGGGCCACCGGCGCCATTTTGTTTACTGGCAGCCGACGGCCCGAGAGTGGGAGATCACTCCCGGGACCTCTGCTGGACCACCACGGATTTTAGGCAAGTTTTAGGGGGGGGGGGTCAGGAGGGTGGGAAGGGTTGTAGTTAACTACATTTTAAGGGTTGGGGTGAGTTTGGGTTGTTTTTTTTTTTTTTTAAATAAAGGTGCCCCTTCCCTCCACACTAACCCAAACAATGAATTTTCCCCGAAGTTCGGGGAAAATCCATCTCGGGATTCAGGTCCTCCGACCCATGCCGAATTGGACTATTTCTTTGAAATAGTCCAATTCTGCAAAAATGTTTGAACATCACTACCTGGCAAGTACCCAAACATTAGATAAGATATCAAGCTATCATTGCTTATTAATTACCGTAATAGCAGTTTATGGTTTTATCCTCTAGGAACTTATCCAAACCTTTTTTAAACCCAGGTACACTAACTGCTGTAACCACATCTTCTGGCAATGACTTCCAGAGCTTAACTATGAGTGAAAAATAATTTTCTTCGATTTGTTTTAAATGAGTTACTTGCTAACTTCATGGAGTGCCCCCCTAGTCCTTCTATTATCTGTGAGAGTTAATAACTGATTTACGTTAACTTGTTCAACTCCTTTCATGATTTTGTAGACCTCTAACATATCCCCTCTCAGTCGTCTCTTCTCCAAACTGAACAGCCCTAACATCCTTAGTCTTTCCTCATAGGGCAGCTGTTCCATGCCCCTTATCATTTTGGTCGCCCTTTTCTGCACTTTCTCCAGTGCAACTATATTTTTCTGGAGATGCGGCGACCAGAATCGTACACAGTATTCAAGATGAGGTCTCACCACGGAGCGATACAGAGGCATTATGACATCCATTGTTTTATTTGCCATTCCCTTCCTAATAATTCCTAACATTCTGTTTGCTTTTTTTCGATTGCCACAGCACACTGAGATGATGATTTCAATGTATTATCCACTATGACACCTAGATCTCATTCCCGGGTGGTAACCTCTAAGATAGAATTTAACATTGTGTAACTACAATAAGGGTTATTTTCCCTATAAGCATCACTTTGCACTTGTCCACATTACATTTCATCTGCCATTTGGAAGCCCAATCTTCAGGCTCGCAAGGTCCTCCTGCAATTTATCACAATCTGCTTGAGATTTAACTACTCTGCATAATTTTGTGTCATGCACAAATTTGATCATCTCACTCGTTATTCCCCTTTCCAGATCATTTATAAATATATTAAAAAGCACCGGTCCAAGTACAGATCCCTGAGGCACTCCACTGTTTACCTTTTTCTACTGTGAAAACTGACCATTTAATTCTACTCTGTTTGCTGCATTTTAACTAGCTTGCAATCCACAAAAGGATTTTGCATCCTATCCCATGACTTTTTAGTTTTCTTTGAAGCCTCTCATGTGGGACTTTGTCGAATACCTTCTGAAAATCCAAATACACCACATCTACCAGTTCATCTTTGACCACATGTTTTTTCGCCCCTTCAAAAAAAGTCAGAGATTTGTGAGGCAAGACTTGGGTAAATCCATGCTGGCTGTGTCCCATTAAACCATGTCTATCTAAATGTTTTGTGATTTTATTCATTATAACATTTTCCTTGATGTTTTCCTGGCACTGAAGTCAAGATTACTGATCTATAGTTTCCTGGATCACCCTGATCCCTTTTTAAATATCAGGATTACATTGGCTATCTTCCAATCTTCAAGTACAATTGATGATTTTAATGATAGGTTAAAATGAATTGACATAGGTCTGAAATTTCATTTTTTAGTTCTGTCAGAACCATCCAGTCCAGGTGATTTACTACTCTTCATTTTGTCAACCTGGCCTATCACACTTTCCAGGTTCACCGTGATTTGGTTCAGTTCATCAGAAACATTACCTTTGAAAACCATCTCCAGAACAGGTATCTCCCGAACATGCTCTTCAGTAAACACTGAAGCAAAGAAATTGTTTAATCTTTCCACAATGGTCTTATCTTCCCTAAGTGCCCTTTAACCCCTCGATCATCTAACGGTCCAACCGATTCCCTTGCAGGCTTTCTGCTTCAGATATATTTTTAAAAGTTTTTATTGTGAGTTTTTGCCTCTATAGCCAACTTCTTTTCAAATTCTCTCTTAGCCTGTCTTATCAATATCTTACATTTAACTTGCCAATGCTTATGCTTTATCCTATTTTCTTCTGATGAATCCTTCTTCCAATTTTTGAATGAAGATCTTTTGGCTAAAATAGCTTCTTTCACCTCAATTTTTAGCCATGCTGGCAATCATTTGACCTTCCTTTATCTTTCTTAATGCGTGGAATACATCTGGACTGTGCTTCTAGGATTTTTATTTTTTTTTAACAATGCCCACGCCTGTTGCACACTTTTTACATTTGTAACTGCACCTTTCATTTTTTTTTTTTTTTTTTTTACTATTTTTTTCATTTTATCAAAGTTTCCCTTCTGAAAATTTAGTGCTAGAGCCATGGATTTACTTACTATCCCCCTTCTAGTCATTATTTCAGATTTGATCATATTATGATCACTGTTGCCAAGTGGCCCCACAACTGTTACCTGCATGAGGGTTGCTTTCTGTGGCCCTGCCTACCAAATGGCCCCAGTTTTGCCTGTCTGCAGCACAGATACAAGAACAAGATCATGAAACAATGGGAGGACAGTGTTCAGCTCATAATTTTACCTAGGTAACTGCTTAGTTCTATGGGGAAAATGCCTATTAAATATGATCCTATGACATAAAGGTGAGGAAGCCTACTGACCATTGTAATTGGTTATTAACTAAGATATTATTGATAATGTGGGATAGAGTATTTTTAAATAAATAATTCTATATTGACTATTTTTTTTCTAAAATGGGACAGAGACACTAGCAGCATTGGATGTGGGAAATTTGTATCTTGTCCCAAGTATTTATTTATTGTTTATTATTTATTTATTTATTTATTTATTTGTTTGTTTGTTTGTTTGTCATTTACTGTGACCTTATTACTATGTAATGCTAATTGTTTTCCTGGTCAGTTTACTTTCAGACTATGTTACCCAGAGTTTTTTCTTATACGTTCATGGTTCCATGTATCACCTACAGGCAAGTTCTTTGTAAACCGGTTTGATTTGTAACTAATGCAAGAAGATCGGTATATAAAAACTAAAAATAAAGAAAGAAAGAAAGAAAGTCTGCATGTTTGCTTTTCCAAATAAAAGCCGATTTCAGTTTTTTGATTCGAGGCAGGTTGTAGATTATTATGTAAATTGCATTCCCTAGAGCAGAGGTTCCCAAACCTGTCCTGGAGGACTCCCATTCATTCATGTTTTCAGGATACCCACAATGAATATACATGAGAAAATTTGCATGCTCTGGAACCAGTGCATGCAAATTTATTTCATTCATATTCATTGTAGATATACTGACTGGATGGGGGTTCTTCAGGACAGGTTTGGGAGCCACTGCCCTAGAGTTTCCTGTGGCTGAATATTTGTATTTTCTTTATTCCAAAGTCTTTTGCAAAATAAATTGCTATGGGTCACACTTTGGTGTTTTTCCTGCATATTTCATTTTCCTGTTTCAGGAATGAGGACCATCCAGTACCACAGACATGTAAGTGTTTATTGTTTCATGCCTGTGTGTAATCATCCTTGTTTGTGTGCTTTTCTTTTTCTTTATTATTTATTTACAATACATGTAAAATCTTCTGAAGAAAAAATATTATAAAAGAAAAAAGCAAATGCAGTAATTTAGAATAGTTAGGCATACTGCATGTGTTACTGTATCAAGTTCTCAAACTAAGGGGAAGTCAATTCACAATCCAAAAGAAAAACATGTTGTCCTACAAAATACCAGTAGAAATTAAATTATAAATTATAAACAACATACATAGAGATTAAATTAGTCACTTCATCATGAAGGAAAGGGAGTCAGGGTTTTATTCATTTTGCACTACCGTATTTTATCACTCAAAAACCTCAATTGACTCGGCTCACAGAATCCGATATATAATGAAACATTTACAAAGAAATTTTTAAAAGAAGGAAGCTTCCAACTAAGAACCTGCAGCCTCATTGAGAAGAATATCTGCGCTTCCTCTAATTGACCTTTGCAACACCAGGAAACACCTTGATCTTCATCTTCAAAACTATTATTCCCTTTGTTTGAAAAAAAAAATCCAGATCTAGTGCCATCAAAGTGATTAGAGCTGCTGAAACTGCCACCTTATCAGATGTTTCCAAAAAAGCAGTTGAATTGAGACTAACAGGCTGATTTTAAAAGTGTTGCACATACAAAAATGCTCACATACATGTGTATGTAGGCCATGTGCGAGCAATACATATTTTAAAAAGCCGCAAAGTACACACATATATACCTGTGCGCTCATCAAAAATGAAAGGGTGGCAAAGGGGCAGGGCTTGGGCAAAGCATGGGCATTTTGGGCAGGGCCAACAGTTATGCACGTAACTCTGTATTTTAAAATCATAAACCTTGGCATGCATGGCGTGTTTTCCGCGTAAATTTACTGCTGCTTCAGATGAGGAGCAAGCCTGTAGATCTCAGGTTTTAGGGCTTACAGGACAGGGTGAGGGGTCTAGGTAAACTGAAAGTGCATGCAGGATGAAGATCCAGAGTGATCTTGAAGTCCTTGATTTTTAACTGGGCAAACTGGTAGACTAACTGGAAAACATGATTGCCCCTCATGCGAGCATGTTCTAAAATCCACCTATATATGCGCGTAAAAGCCGGCAAAGTCCTAGGAAAGATATGCAAAGTATGTTTTCTTGAGCAATCTCTTAAGATTAATTACGTACTTACGTACGGGAAGTATATTTTAAAACATAAGCACGCAAGTGCACACGCAATTTAAAATTGCAGCATATGTTCGCTTGTGTGCCAGTACACTCATGTATGGAGGCATGTGCACTCATTTTAAAATTAGCCTGTAAGACCATCATCTAATACCTGAGACAATATAGGTGTTATTTTGGCTGCTAGGCAGCCTCACTGTATCCTGACTATGATGCCTCCCTGCAAGCAAATGCCTCAGGTGAGCCCTGCTCAGAGCTGTCCTCACTATCTCTTCCCTGGTCCCTTGACTCAGTCTGTCTGGTACCTCCCCTCCAAGAGGAAACCTCAACAAGTATACGGTCCAGGCTAGCCAAGCTTCTTCTCTGTTCTTGCCATGCCCTGGTCTATGCCTTATGTAATCCAGCCCTGCCATAGTCACCTTGTCGGTTCATGTAGTTACCTTTGGCTCCTTGTCCTGGCCTCTGTCTTTCTAGCTTCTTTTCCTCTAGCCTTATCTTGTGGTCTTAGGGCCTTCAGCTCCTAGGTTTGCCTTGTCTTGCCTAGTGGCCATCCAACCTTCAGCTCCTAGCCTTGCTTTGTGGCCATCCAGCCTTCAGCTCCTAGCCTTGCTTTGTGGCCATCCAGCCTTCAGCTCCTAGTTTTGCCTTGTCTTGTGGCCATTCAGCCTTCTCACTTCTTGCTTGCCTTGCCTTGCTTTGTGCCACCTGGCCTTCTTGTTCCTTATCTTACCCTGCCTTGTAGACTTCTGGTCTTCTGTCCCTTGTCTTCTTTGTCTTGTGGCCCATCTTGTCTTATTCTGTGGCCCAGTGGCCTACAGGCCATCTGCCTAGCTCCCTTGGGGCATATTTGTTCTGTGTTGCCTCGCTGCCCTTGTTCTGTCTTGTTCCAGTCCTGTCCCATATCAGTCCTGCCTTGTCCGAGTCTGGTGTTGTTGCGTCCTGTCTCTGTCCTTGTCTTGTGTTTGATCCTAGACCCAGACTTGGTCCAGCCTGTCTAAAGCTTTACCTGGCCCAGTCTGTCTATAGCTTTGCTGTATCCAGCCTGGCCTAGCTGGTTTACAGCTTCGCCGCATCCAACCTGTCCACAGCCTCACCTGGTCCAGCTTGTCTCCAGCTTTGCCTCATCCAGCCTATCCACAGTCCAGCCTGGTTCAGCCTGTCCACAGCTTTGCCTGACCCAGACCGTTCATTTCCTTGCCTGATCCTGCCTGTTCTCAGACTTCCCATGTACTGCCGCTGCACTAGACTCCTCCTGGTCCCTAGCACCTAAAGGTGCAACCTGTGGAGAAGGGGTCTAGCTAGGAAGAAGACCGCCTTATGTTCCATCTTGCAGTCCTGCGCTACCCCTCAAGTGATGTTCCCTGAACAGAGAGTGCGTAACAATCGTTTACTAGAAAATGAGATGAAAGACATGTTCTGGATGAGTTTACTTAGATTTCAGCAAAGCTTGTGATATCATCCTACATAAGAGACTGATTAATAAAATAAGCATCCAAGGTGGTGTACTGGATTAGAAACTAGTTAAATGATAGTTGACAGAGGATAGTGGTAAATGGAATTCACTCCGAGGAGAGAGAAGTGATTAGAGGAGTGCCCCAGGGATTGTTTCTGGCGCAAATTCTGTTCAATATCTTTTTGAGCAGAATTGCAGAGGAGTTTGAGGGAAAAGATTGCCTTTTTGTAGATACAGGATCTGAAACAGAGGGGACTCCCTTATGAGAGAATACAGATTGAGAAGTGATCAAAGAAAGCTTGAGGACCAGTTGAATATTTGGAAATTAAGATTTAATGTAAAAAGTGCAGAGTCTTGCAATTGGGGTGCAGAGATCAAGGGCATGGTATGCAATAGGTAGTAAAGAGCTTATGTGACCAATCAGGAAAGACGACGCTGCTATAATGTCTTGTCCAAAGGGATGGGCTCCACCTTAACCAGGGTGGAACTAGACTGCTGGCGCTAACCTTTAAAAAGGAGATAGAGCAGCTTTTCAACTAGAGCAAAGGGGAAAGCCGACAGTCAGCAGCGCATGGTTCGGAGAGAGGTATCTTCAAAGGATACTAATGATGCATTAGAATTAGGACATCCCAACAGTGAGCTTCCAATAATAAGAAAAGTAGTCCAAGTGCCTGTAATTAAAAACTCCCCTTAGCTAAAAAAAAAATTCCAATTTATCCCTATCAATTATCCCTATCAATTTATTTATTTGTTTGAAGAGTTTTATATACCGTTATTCGGAAAAGCCATCATAACGGTTTACATAGTGAACAAATATATCCAAGGAAATTTTGAAATATTATTATAACAAAGTGAACATTACAGTAAAACATAGAATAACAATTCTAGGAAGTAATGTAAGGATGGAGGAGGAGGGAAATGAGTTAGATAGTAAGTTGTAGTTCTTCAATCAATTGAGAGTTGGTATGAGTAGATTACTGGGGGTCCGTGAAAAATTTGCGAAACAGTAAAGTTTTTAGATCTTTTTTGAAGGTTTTTAAGTTGTGTTGAGTTCTCAGGTCTTCAGGTAGAGTGTTCCAAAGATTTATCCCTATCAATTAAAAAGCAGAATGAAATACAAACAGAAAACACACTTTGAAATGTTTGTATGCTAATGCCAGGTCTATTTTATTTATTTATTTATATTCTGCTTTTTGCACTTTTTTCAGCGCTTCAAAGTGTATTACATTCAGGTACTGTAGGTATTTCCCTATCCCTAGAGGGCTTACAATCTATGGGGCAGATTTTACAATCTACGCTCAGGGCGTAGATTTGTTCGCGCAACCTGGCAGGAACAAATCTACGCCCGCATATGTTATAAAATCCAGGGCTGGCACGCACAAGGGTGAGCACAATTGTGCAACTTGCGTGTGCCGAGCTGCGCAGCCTGCCTCCGTTCAGAGCGGCCACGGAGGGAACTTTCCTACCGCCTCCCCCCACCTTCCCTTCTGCCTCCCCCCAGCCCTACCTAAATCCCCCCCCCCTACCTTTATTAGAGAATTTACACCTGCCTCTAGGCAGGCGTAACTTGCGCACACCGGCCAGCGGGCCCTCGGCCCCACCCCCAGAATGCCCCCGGGCCAGTGCCCTGTGGAACATCCCTTTTTCGAAGCCCCCCGGGACATACACGTGTCCCAGGGCTTGTGTGCGCTGCCGAGCCTATGCAAGAAAGGCTCGGCATGCGCAGGGGCAGGTTGGGGCAGCTTTTCGGGGGTAACCCTTTGAAAATCTGCCCCTAAGTTTGTACCTGAGGCAATGGCGGGTAAAGTGATTTGTCCAAGGTCGCAAGGAGTGACAGCAGGACTCAAATTCTGGTCTCCTGGTTCATAGCTCACTGCTCTAACCACTAGACTACTCCTCCATTCCACTCTAAGAAGTAAGATGGGAGAATTAAAATGTATAGCAGTGAATGATGACATAGACAATTGCATCTCAGAGACATGGTGGAAGGCGGATAACCAATGGGACAATGCTATACCGGGGTACAAATTATATCACAATGACAGAGAGAAGCATCTGGGAGGTGGGGTGGCGCTTTATGTCCTGGATGGTATAGAGTCCAACAGAATAAAGATCCTGCATGAGACTAAATGCACAATGGAATCTTTATGGGTAGAAATCCCTTGTGTGTTGGGGAAGACTATAGTGATAGGAGTATACTACCGTCCACCTGGTCAAGATGGTGAAACGGACAGTGAAATGCTAAGAGAAATTAGGGAAGCTAACCAAATTGGTAGTGCGGTAATAATGGGAGATTTCAATTACTTGAGAAAAAACGTTGTATCACAATATTTGTATTTAAATTTTATCAATGTCTTTGTTTAAACTATGATATTCGTATATATATATCACATTGATAGATTAGGGACCTTCATAACATCCACGGTGCTGCAAGTTGATACTTGTGTTTTTGCACCTGTGTGGATTCTTTTTAATCATTGGTTCAATAGTCCATAACTCATTCAGAAGTGTTTAAAACTTTTTTTGATGTTTTTATATTTCTATTTTTTTCTAAAACATAGAGTATTACTTCCCTGGTTTTTTTTTTTTTTTTTTTTTGCTTTGCCGGAGTCAGAGGTCCGACGCGCGCGTTTCGCGGTCTGCTGCTTCAGGGATATCTAGAACTGACTCATATTGCCCGGCGCACTTCACCACGGTGCTGCTGTGGGTGAAAACTCCATTTATTGCAGATTCGCAGTGGTCCCATCAGTTATTTCTGAAAATGAAGCACTTTAAATTATATGGCATTTGAAACTTCAGTCGCAAAACATTCTACAATAAGCACATCTCACTCAGTGGGGAAAAACGTCGGCACTTACCGGACCTGTCTCCATATTCAGTTTCAGTATGTCAGCAACTGACTGGCTGAGATTGAGTCTGATTTATAGGTTGATTTACTGATCTCACCTGATGCTGGGTATTGGCCATGATTTTAACCGGGAAATCACACAAAATGGTGCCACTCAAATTTCTTTATTGAGTCCACCCGGGATGACTGATTTCAACAGGAAAATCCACTTTTGTTCACATTGCCTGAGCTGCATTATTCTATCTCCTCCTCTCCAATGTTGTTTAACCACCTCCAGGATTGTCTACTTGATGTCCTTGAATTCGTGATTGTGTTCTTTGAAGTGGGCAACCAAAGGTTCCTCAAGCCTGCCTGTATTAAGGCAGCACTTGTGCTCAGTTAGATGAATCCTAATTTGGCGTTTTGTCATGCCCACATATGTTAAGGGGCATGGGCAAAAGATGGCATACACCACAAAAGTAGAATGGCATGTAAACTTCGGCAAGGTCAACACTCTACCCGTGGCTGTAGTGATGGTATTCTGGGTAGCTTTGAGGGAGCAACACATACACTTAGTGCGTAATTTCACTGGCTCAGACTTGTCAATGGGATTGTAGCAACTAGATCTAATTCTCAGTGGAGCACAGGATTTGGTGAGAGAGGTAAAGGTGGTAAGGCCGCTAGTTTAAATTATTGGGTGAAATTTGATGTTTCTGCCCTTTTGAAGTATTAAATTTTTTTTTAGGGGGGGTGGAAATAGAACATTTTTAAATTATTGGATTTTTTATTCATCAGATGTTTTGAAATATTTTATTGATGTTTGGGAAATTTTGGATACTCTTATTCATTAATTGGTTTGAAATATTTATTCTTTTTATGAATATGATTTTACTATTATGATTTATGTTTTACAGTTCTTGATTTTATTATTTAATGTTTTATGAAGAATGGTAATGCTCCTGTTTTTCCATTTTTGCTCTGCATGTACAGGCTGGCTTGTTGTGGGTTCCGTTCAGTTCTGCTCAGCACGTTTTTGTTTATGCTTTCTGATTTCTCCATTCTGTATTTGATGACGTTCTGTCTGTGTTCTGCATATGTGATGGAGGTGAGTAGGTGGATGCGTGTCAGTTTTTAAATATATAGATTGCAGGAGGAAGCTGGGCTTTATTTGATTGGCCGGGATAGAGACTGAATGAGTCGGGGGGGGGGGGGGGCAGCACAGTAATTGTTCTCACAGGGCAGCAAAAAAAAACCTAGCTCTGGCCCTGGTTTTGGGTCTTCCTGTGTGGGATATTGCGAATACTTTATCCTGTATCCATCCTGCTTTATTAGTGAAACAAAGAAAACTTCATTTTTTAGGACCTAGAAGACAATTGTTCCATAATCTGGATATTTTTCAGGATCTAACTTCAGTTAGAGGAATTATTAACATCTTGAAAACATGTTCTGGGTTTATCATTATTATTATTTTTGCCTGACAGCAATAGTCCAAGCCTGAGTTAATCCTAGGCCTGTTTCTCTCAGATTTTGTCTATATAACTGTTGGATTCGTGGACCCTTGGGCCGATCGGAGTCGGAGGAAGAACTGCTGGATGTGGTTGCAGTAGCGACCCCGACCGGGAGGCGGCGAGGACAGGCTGGTGGCTGGCCGACGGTGGAACTCTGGGAGCCCTATGCGACCAAGGGCTTTGGCGAGGAAGGAGGTGAAGATGGTGCTGGCACTGTGTTGAGAGAACCTTCGCCCTGGAAGCCGATCCTCCCCCGAGAGGAGCTCGTAGGAGTTCGGCCACTGGGACTTAGGAGATTCACCCTGGAAGCTGGAGTCTCCCCAGGAGGAGCCCGTAGAGACCCGGCCGCTGGGACTTAGGAGGGCCCGCGGGGGCCTGGTCAGATGGAGTCCAAGGTTGAGTGCCGACAGGTCGTTGCTCGCCAGTCCAGAGCCAGGGACCAATGGATCACCGTACGCCAGTCCCAGGTCAGGAGCCAGAGAATCAATGCAAGCCGGTCCGGGGTCAGAAGCCAGAGGGTCAACGCAAGCCGGTCCGAGGTCAGAAGCCAGAGAGTCAACGTAAGCCGGTCCGGGGTCAGAAGCCAGAGAATCAACGTAAGCCGGTCCGGGATCAGAAGCCAGAGAATGCCAAATGCCAGTCCGGGGTCAGGAGCCAAGAATAAACGTAAGCCAATCCGAGTCAGGAACCAAGTAGGAACAACGCAGTCAGAAGCAGCAACTGGAGACAGGAACAAACCTGGGAACCTCGTTGCAAGGCAACGTTCTGGTCCAGCTGCAGGGCTTAAGTACCCTGGAGGCGTCTGATGTCATCAGGGGGCGTCCCCAAGGTTTCCCGCGCTGGCCCCTTTAAATTATCGACTGAGGCGCGCGCGTCTAGGGGGCGGGGCTTAGCGCCGCGAGGCGCCGGCTGCTCCGGTGAGGCAGGGAAGCGGGAGCAGAAGCAGCTGTAGGCCCGGGCGAGCTGGGGAGACGCCGGGCCTGCGGCCGCCGGCGTCCCTGGAGGCCCGGGGAGCTCGGGACCCGCACCAACCCGCGTGCAGGTGGGTGGCGATTCCGGGGGCGACCCGGAATCGCAACAGTACCCCCCCTCCTACGCCCCCTCCCGGGGGGCCGTGGTTTATCCGGATGTGCCAAATGAAATTGATGAAGGAGCGCTTTGTCGAGAATGTGGGCGGAGGGCTCCCACGAGTTCTCTTCAGGGCCATAACCCTCCCAGGACAGGAGGTATTCCCACCGATGACGGCGGAACCGGACATCCAGCACCTCTTTAACAGTGTACGTGTCCCCAGGATCAGCAGTGACAGCAGTAGGTCGCGGTGGCAAAGGATGAAAGCGGGAGAGGACCACCGGCTTCAGGAGGGAGACATGGAAGACATCATGTATGCGAAGGGTAGAGGGGAGGCGTAGACGGTAGGAAACCGCGCCAACACGTTCAGCCACCTGAAAGGGCCCAATGTAACGAGGTGCTAGCCTCATGGACGGGAGCCGGAGCTGGATGTTCCTAGTACTGAGCCATACTCTGGAACCGGGCAGAAACACGGGAGCGGGTCGCCGAGACTTGTCTGCGTACGCCTTGAAGCGTGCGGCGGTGTGGCGGAGCTTCTCTTGCGTGGAGAGCCAAAGCTGCTGAATTTGGCTGGCCGTCAGTTGCGCTGCTGGCGAGGGGGTAGGAACAGACAGCGGGAGAGGTGGCTTGGGAACCTTCCCATATACCATCTTGAAGGGAGACTGTTGTGTGGCGGAGTGTCAATGGCAGTTGTAAGAAAACTCCGCCCACGGAAGAAGGGTAGCCCAATTGTCCTGCTGTTCCCTTACGAAGGCTCGAAGGAACATCTTCAGGGTTCGGTTTGTGCGCTCCACTTGGCCGTTGCCCTGGGGGTGAAACGCCGTGATCAAGTCTAATTGAACCCCAAATTTCAGACAGAGCGCCCGCCAGTATTTCGCCGTAAATTGGGGCCCTCGGTCTGAAGCGATGTGCTGCGGTAAACCATGCAGGCGGAAGATATGTCGGATGAACAGCTCCGCTAACTCCGGAGCTGTAGGCAACTTGACTAGGGGCACGAAATGGGCCATCTTCGAGAAGCGGTCAATGGTGACCCAAACCACCGTTTTCCCCTGGGACGGCGGCAGCTCTACCACAAAGTCCGTGGAGATGTGAGTCCATGGTTCCGTAGGTATCGGGAGAGGTTGGAGGAGACCCCAGGGACGTCCTGGTAACGGCTTTTGCTGTGCGCACGTGGGACACGACTGAACATACAGGCGGACGTCCTCCTTCACTCGTGGCCACCAATATAACTCGGTTAGAAGCTCCAGAGTCCGAGAGATTCCAGGGTGGCCCGCTGTCAGCGAGTCGTGCGCCCAAGCTAGCACCTTCTCCCTCGAGCGGAGAGGGACCACCGTCCTACCACCAGGTACTAGTTCGGTGGCTGCCAACTGGACCTTTGCAGGATCTAAGATGTACTGAGGAGGCTCAGAAGAATCTTCTATTTCTGTAGTGCGTGAGAGAGCGTCAGCCTTAATATTTTTTGACGCCGGTCGGTACCGGAGAGAGAAATCGAACCGGCTAAAAAAGAGGGACCAGCGCGCCTGCCTGGGGTTGAGCCTTTGTGCTTGGGATAGATACGCCAGGTTCTTGTGATCAATATATACCACGATTGGGTGTTGAGCCCCCTCCAACCACTGGCGCCATTCCTCGAAGGCCAGCTTAATGGCCAGTAGCTCCTTGTCCCCGATACCATAGTTCCTTTCGGCAGGCGAGAACTTCCGGGAGAAATAGGAACATGGCCGGGCTTTACCCTCTCTAGAAATCTGGGACAGGACAGCCCCTACGGCCACACTAGAGGCATCCACCTCTACCACGAACTGGCGTGCGGGATCCGGGTGTCGGAGACAAGTGTCCTGAAGGAAGGCTTCCTTTAGGGTCTGAAAGGCCTGTATGGCGGCTGGAGGCCAATTTCAGGCATCAGCGCCCTTGCGTGTGAGGGCCGTAAGGGGAGCCACCAAGCTGGAATACTGCGGGATGAAGTGGCGGTAAAAGTTGGTGAAACCCAAGAAGTGCTGGAGCGCCTTTACTCCCATGGGTTGGGGCCACTTCCGGATAGCTGCGACTTTCTCGGGGTCCATACGGAAACCAGTTGAGGAGATGATGTACCCTAGGAAGGGCAAGGATTCCTTTTTGAACTGGCATTTCTCCAGCTTGGCATACAGCCGGTTCTCTCACAACTTTAGCAGCACCTGGCGTACGTGTTGGCGATGTTCCTCCAGGTTCTGTGAAAAGATTAGGACGTCGTCCAGGTAGACAATTACTGAGGTGTATAGTAGGTCGCGCAACACCTCATTCATTAAATTCTGAAACACGGCCGGGGCGTTACAGAGACCAAACGGCATGACGAGGTACTCATAATGACCATCCCTGGTGTTGAAGGCGGTCTTCCACTCGTCTCCCGGTCGAATTCGTACGAGGTTGTACGCCCCTCTAAGGTCCAATTTGGAGAAGATGCAGGACCCCTGCAACTGATCCAAGAGTTCTGGAATGAGGGGTAATGGATAGCGGTCTCGTCGGGTGATCTGATTCAGGCCCCGGTAGTCAATACAGGGCCGAAGAGACCCATCCTTCTTGGCTACAAAGAAGAAGCCGGCCCCTGCCGGGGATTTCGACGGTCGTATGAATCCTCGGTCTAGATTCTCCTTGATGTAGGCCGACATGGCCTTGGTCTCAGGCAAGGACAGGGGGTAAACTCTACCACGAGGAGGTGTGGTATCCGGCAGCAAATCAATCGCACAGTCGAAAGGGCGATGTTCCGGTAGCAACTCCGCCTTTTCCTTGGAGAAGACATCTTTGAAGGCCTGGTACGGAGGTGGTACTGTCAGCGGGGCTGTAAGAAGTGGAAGCGTCTGAAGCGGACAAGCAGGAAGGCAACTGTGGAAGCAGGCTGGCCCCCAAGACGTAATCTGAAGCGAGCGCCAGTCTATTACTGGCAAGTGTTTTCTTAGCCAGGGCAGACCGAGGATGAGGGGGTGAATAGATCTCTCCAGGATGAGAAAAGAGATCTCCTCCTTATGAAGGAGCCCAACCTGCAGCTGAAGAGGACTCGTACGAGTAGTGATGGAGCCAGGAAGGGGAACCCCTTGGATGGATGATACTCGCAACGGGGGCTCCTGAGGCAAGACTTTGAGGTGTAATTGTTGTACCAGGTCCCGGAGGATAAAATTCCCCCCAGAACCCGAGTCTATTAATGCCTGGGTGTCGAAACCCCCTCCCAGGAGCGAGAGTTTAGCTGGAACCGTGCATGGGGAGTCTGGAGAGATACTGCCTAGAGTCAACTCCCCCCTCGACTCTAGGTTCTGGCGTTTCCCGGACGCTCGGTGCAGCGCGCCAGGAAATGTCCGTTACCACCGCAGTAGAGACATAGTCCCTGTGAACGTCGACGCCTTCGTTCCTCGGCCGAGAGAGGACCCCGACCCAGCTGCATGGGTTCTTCTGATGGAGAGGCAGCTGCCGCGGTCGGTGAGGCTCGACCCCGGGGTGGCGTGGTTCGACAGGCGGACAGCCCCTGGGTGGACCTTCGCTCTCGGAACCGACGCTGGATACGCCGATCCACGCGTCCAGCCAGCTCGATGAGTTCCTGTAAATCGTCCGGAAGGTCCCGGGCCGCAAGCTCATCCTGGAGCTGAGGGGACAGGCCCTCCAGAAAAATCACATGCAAACTATCTTCGCCCCAGGCCAGCTCGGTGGCCAGAGTCTGGAATTCCATCGCAAATTCCTCCAGGGGGCGATTACCTTGCTTCAACTGGAGTAGCTCTGAGGCGGCGGTAGAGGCTCGGGATGGTTCATCAAAGATCCTCCGGAATGCTTTGACAAATTGCACAAGATTATTTAAGCGAGAATCTTGGCGCTCCCAGAGGGAGGAAGCCCAAGTCAAGGGTTTCCCATCCAGAAGGGAAATGATGTAGGTCGTCTTTGCTCGGTCCGTGGTGAATTGCGCGGGCAGGAGGTCAAAACGGATGTAACAGTGATTAAGGAATCCCCGACACGCCTTCGGGTTTCCCGAGTACCTGGGGGGTGCTGGCATCTGTACCGGGACAGGAGAACCCGGATTGACCTGAGACGTGGAGGCTGCGGGGTGAGCCGCGGAGGTCCCATCTACGCGATCCGCCAGGCGTTGTACGGCAGACATCAACGTATCTAGACAGGACTGTTGTTGCTGCAGCTTCTGGGCTATACCCGGAATGGCTTTTAGGCCGGCGAGGTCCGCCGGGTCCATGGCCTTGCAATCTGTTGGATTCGTGGACCCTTGGGCCGATCGGAGTCGGAGGAAGAACTGCTGGATGTGGTTGCAGTAGCGACCCCGACCGGGAGGCGGCGAGGACAGGCTGGTGGCTGGCCGACGGTGGAACTCTGGGAGTCCTATGCGACCAAGGGCTTTGGCGAGGAAGGAGGTGAAGATGGTGCTGGCACTGTGTTGAGAGAACCTTCGCCCTGGAAGCCGATCCTCCCCCGAGAGGAGCTCGTAGGAGTTCGGCCGCTGGGACTTAGGAGATTCACCCTGGAAGCCGGAGTCTCCCCAGGAGGAGCCCGTAGAAACCCGGCCGCTGGGACTTAGGAGGGCCCGCGGGGGCCTGGTCAGCTGGAGTCCAATGTTGAATGCCGACAGGTCGTTGCTCGCCAGTCCAGAGCCAGGGACCAATGGATCACCATACGCCAGTCCCAGGTCAGGAGCCAGAGAATCAATGCAAGCCGGTTCGGGGTCAGAAGCCAGAGGGTCAACGCAAGCCGGTCTGAGGTCAGAAGCCAGAGAGTCAACGTAAGCTGGTCCGGGGTCAGAAGCCAGAGAATCAACGCAAGCCGGTCCGGGATCAGAAGCCAGAGAATGCCAAATGCCAGTCCGGGGTCAGGAGCCAAGAATAAACGTAAGCCAATCCGAGTCAGGAACCAAGTAGGAACAACGCAGTCAGAAGCAGCAACTGGAGACAGGAACAAACCTGGGAACCTCGTTGCAAGGCGACGTTCTGGTCCAGCTGCAGGGCTTAAGTACCCTGGAGGCTTCTGATGTCATCAGGGGGCGTCCCCAAGGTTTCCCGCGCTGGCCCCTTTAAATTATCGACTGAGACGCGCGCGCGTCTAGGGGCCGGGGCTTAGCGCCGCGAGGCGCCGGCTGCTCCGGCGAGGCAGGGAAGCGGGAGCAGAAGCAGCTGTAGGCCCGGGCGAGCTGGGGAGACGCCGGGCCTGCGGCCGCCGGCGTCCCTGGAGGCCCGGGGAGCGCGGGACCCGCGCCAACCCGCGAGCAGGTGGGTGGCGATTCCGGGGGCGACCCGGAATCGCAACAATAACAGTTGCAGCCAAACGTTTATGGAGGATTTGATATGCTTTTTGTACTGTTACCATCACACCACTTCAATGAAAGAAAGCCCTCCATTGTACTCTGCCATGGGACATGATGTTGACCTCGGGGGTGAATACTGTGATAAGAGATAAACTCTGAAGGCTTGTTATATTGCTGGAGCGTAGTTGACTTTCCTACCCCTTGCATGAGACAAGTCTCTTTTTTACTACCTGCACAAACCTCAATGTGTAGTTCTTTAATAAAGTGCTCCAGTCACTCGGTTAATTATTGGTTCCAATACTGTGGTGGTACATTGTGGTACTGTTCTTCCTGGAACTGCATGCAGTGCCTATTATTCCAGAACTATAACTTCTACCTATATATACGTTTGAGTGCTTACAAGAACTCAACTCTGGCAAAACAATCACAAAAACTGTGATGATTTCAGTGAAAAAAGTGCTTACCATGGAATCTCATACAAAACTATTTTGCAAGTTTCCATTCACATCAGTACTAGGGTGTTCTTTTACATTTTATTACTAGACTAGACTTGGAACACAATACACATATGGAAAACTGCTTTTCAACATCTTTCATTTCAGTAGCAGTTGTGGGCCTGGATTCCGGATGGTTGGTCAGAATTAAGTTGCGATCTCAAGTTCAGTGGTCATCCACCATGTGGGGGATAGGAAGTTTAAAAGACCACATGAAAAGTGGCACTCAGAATCATCACATAAAATGAAAGGGTTGGTCAGGGAAGAGAGATCCAAGAAACAGAAAGGGTTTCTTTGTTTAGCTCATCCTTACCTACCATAGCATTTTTGATTGCAATACTGTCCTTAAAAAAAAATGAAACTGATATTTTTCCAATATGAATTCTGAGTTTCAGCTTTTCTTGTAGGTTTTAATCTTTGCTAAATGTATGAAGGGTCTTTTCCCTTGATGTTTGCTAGCACTGATGTTATTACATTTGCCTTGGAGAACTGACTTGCCGTTTGTATTATTTATTTATTTATTTATAGCCATTTGATATTATGCCTCTTACCAGGTATGGCCTCTAGGTGGATTACAACCAATTGGAATAATTTACAGTTAGAATAGGACTGAGAATCCAGAGCTATAGAACTTCAAGTTCTTAATCGGAGTTTGATCAGAGGGAATGGGGTCTCTCTGCAGGGAAGATCTTGTGAAAATATATGCCTTAGCCTTTTTTTTCCTGAAAGTGAGATAGCAAGGCTAGGGGTAGCGGTATCTTGTTCCAAATTCGTGCTGCATGACAAATGAAAGTGTAATGTCTCATATACCAAAATTGGGCGGAGGTCAGAGGGGGAGAGGAAAGAAAAGACCAGAGTGTGTAGTAGGAAAGAAGAAGGGAGAGGTACTCAGAAGCCTGTTTATTCATGTACTTGAAAATAAAGCAAAGAGTTTTGAATATTATCCTTCTTTCAACTTGGAGCCAGTGCAGTTGGTGTAGTATAGGATTTTGAGGTTGGTTGCTTTGGCTCCTACCAAAATTGTAGAGGCAGTACTTTGAAGGAGCTGGAGGTGTTTCATACTGTTCTGAGTGATGCCATAAATAGAGAGTTATAGTAGTCAATATGGCTGGTGATTACTGCATGGATTATAGTTGTGAGATTATATTTGAGGTAGTTGCTCAGTTGGGGGATCTGGCACAGGTACATAAAGAAAACCCTTACCACCTCAAAGGTGAATTTTCAGACGTTGCGTGCGTAAAAATTAGTAGTTACACATGTAAAATAACATGTACCTAAGTATGTGCTATTTTAGAAACCTCAACTTACATGGATAAATCAGAGTCTGCAAGTAAATTTATGAATGCACAAAAGGGCAGGACAGGGGCATTCTTGGTTAGGGCCAACATTTACAAAAGTTGCTATTTTAAACCAATTTACATATGTACATTTGGCAGCTTACTCATTTATATTTACTCCTGCCCAATATCTCTGGTAAGGGATCGTAAACGTCTTAAAAGTGAAATATGGACTAAGTATGGGTTATGGGAGAAATGAGCAGTTCAGGCTGAAGAGCCAGGAGGATCTCAGTAACCTGCAGATGGACTTAGGTGATCTAGTAGACTTATTGGTAAAACTGGTAATGTCATTGCCATATACATGTTAGAAAATTTCCTGACTTACACATATAAAAGCTGACTTATGGGAGGGGGGCAGGGTAAATACGTCTAATTTATATGAGTTAAATATGCTTGGATATAACTTGAACATTAGAAGTAAAAATCCACGGGTATACTTTCTGTGCTTACATATCCAGCCACATTCCAACCTCTGGCTAAGTATTGGTTTTGTTGCACTTATCCAGATAAGTTCTGAGTTATCTGGCTAAGCAACAGACACTTATCCGGACAAGTTCTGATTTATTTAGCTAAATAGCAGCAAAGCCTCTGGACCATGACCCTGTGTCAGGCTTGGGCCTAAGCCAAGGCCCAAACATTGGGACCTGCTCTGGACCAGGCCCCAGCATAGAACCAGGGCCTGGGCATTGGCCTAAGCCAAGGTTCAGTCATCAGGACCTGGATTCCAGGCTTGCTTGCTTTATTTATTTACAAGCCGTAAAGCCCGTTAAAACGGGCTACATCCCTCTGTCTCTCACCTCCCCCTCATTCTCTCTCCCCTCACTCTTCACCACCCCCCTCCCCCACCCACTCCTCTCACTCAGTCCCCCCTCTCCCTCACTCCCTCCCACTCAGTCCCCCCTCTCCCTCCCTCCCACTCACTCAGTCCCCCTCTCCCTCCCTCCCACTCACTCAGTCCCCCTCTCCCTCCCTCCCTTCACCCACCTCCATTTCCTCCCGGCGCCGTAAGCGCGACTTCCCGCAACCCTCACCCGGCTCCATTAACTCCTCCCGCTCCTGCCGGCAGATCTCGGGGGGGGGCACTCCCGCGCGCGCGGCAGTGACCCCCCCGAGATCTGCCGGCAGATCTCGGTGGGGGGGGCGCGGGAGTGACACCCCCCCCCCCCCCCCCCGAGATCTGCCGGCAGATCTGGGGAGGAGAAGCAGCGGCACCGCGCGCGCGCGCGGCGCCGCTGCTTCTCCTCCCGCTCCTGCGGCCCCCACCGCCATTTTTTTTCTGATCGACATCCTTGCCCGCACATGCGCAGTAGAGCTGCGCTCTACTGCGCATTTGCGGGCCGTCGGTCACAGGCCATTTATAAGGTAGATAGCTTTTTTTATACCGACATTTGTTTGCTCATCACATCGGTTTACAGAGAACTGAATAGGAACAAACAAAGGTATTTGAATAGAAATTACATCTCAAATTTAAAACATCTCAAGGTTTCAAAGACAATTGAGTTACAAGAGGTAGAGTTAAAAAGTCAAGGAACGAAATAACATAGAAATAACTATTAGCAGTCTTTAAACATATGTAGAACAATACTATTGGAGTATAGGAGACCGAGTAAAGTGTCTTTTATAAAGTGACTCGTGCTTGGTGGGTAGAATGTCAGCGTGGGTGGGTGTTAGGAGTTATGCCTGCTTGAATAGCCAGGTTTTCAATTTTTTTTTTTAAAGGTGTGTGGGTTGGTTATAAAGCTCTGTGCACCACACCCCATTCCAAGATATCTGGACTCTTCTTGAAACAGGGAACTGCATGCCTGCACTGCTGCGTAATGATTATTTGTCACATACATCACCTGCCTGCTGGTTACTTAAGTGTCAGGAAATTATGGGACACTCCAGTGACAACATAGGAAGGCTCTTACCGCGGAGCACTTTATTTCTCCTTCGAACAATGGTTGAGCTGATGCACCCTCTCTTCCACCTTGCTGCTCTTCAGATAGGAATCGGACTGGAGCACAGCTTTGGAGGATCTCTTTCCTGCAAGCTCCGTCCTTGGAACCCACTCTCTGTCACGTCTCCTCCTGGAGCTGGTTAACAGGTCTGAGCTGCCCAACAGCTGTGTCCGATCCCAAGGAACTAGGGACGAGGAAAGCAGTGGGTCTTAGTGATAGCTCCTCCGCGTCACAATCTCCGAGGGACTCAGGCTACTTTTGCTCCGCCTAGAAACTAATTCTGGAGTATTCCAGGAGTGAATTATAGCACTGGTCCTTCTAGATAGGGTTCCCGCACCTTCGAAGTCTTTGCCTCTATGTCCAGCAGCGAAGGGCTACGCCACCTTGTCGAGACCGTGTCAGCAGCATCTTGGCTTCTATCCACTTTGTCATCCAGTTCTTCTACAGAATTTAAGTGGCGGAGTGTCCGCCAGGAGCTTTTGGCTGTGGTGCTTCTTGTTTCTGCAGGATCTGTTTCTACAGAATGGCTTTTCCAGCTGATGTTCTCCGAAAGGGCCTGGTTGCTGTTCTTCCTCTCAGCAGGGTCCAGGGGCTTTATGGTAATACTGCTGCTGGAGATTAAGACGTCAGCCTTGTCTGCAGGCCTTTCTAACTCAGAAACTGTCAGGCCAACCTCACTTTTATTTATAGAGATCTCAAAAGATGTATTAATACTATTTGTCACCACTGGTATCTCATTTGGCGTTATTCTGATATTACTTGTAGAAGTGTGTCTCTCTCTGGTGCACTCACCAGTGCTGGTCCTTGCAGTGGCAGTGTCTGAGTTTTCAAAGGTCTCTCTTTCTACAGGGCTCTCAGCTACACTAGTCCTTGCAGTAATAATGGTTTCTGAGTAGATGGAGGCCTTTCTTCCTCTGGGGCTTTCATTTAAACTGGTCCTTGCAGAGACGGTGTCCGAGTTTTCAGAGGTATCTCTTTCTCTAGTGCCATCAGCTATGCTGGTCCTAGGAGTGACAAAGTCTGAGTACACAGAGGTCTTTCTTCCCCTAAGACTCTCACCTGTACTGGAACCTGAGCTAATAATTGTTTCCAAGTAGGTGGGGGTCTTTCTTCCTCTGGTCCTTGTAGCGACAGTATCCAAGATTTCTGAGGTCTCTCTCTTTCTGGAGCTGTCACTAGTGCTAGTCCTTACAGTGAGCAAGTCGGGGGATGTGGTGATGCTTTCTCCTCTGGCGCTCCCATTGCTGGTCCTACCAGTGACAGAATCTGAGTTTTCAGAGGTCCTTCTTCCTCTGGCATTCTCACCAGTGACCAAGTCTGTGTAGGAAGGGGTCCTTCTTGTCCTGGTAGACACCATGTCTGAATTTTCAGAAGTGCCCCTTTCTCTGGTACTTTCACCAGCGCTGCTCCTTGCAGTGACCAAGTCTATATACATGGGAGTCCTCCTTCCTCTGGGGCTCTCGCTTATGCTGGTCCTCGTAGTGACAGAGTCTGAGCTTTCAGAGGTTTCTTGTTCTTTGGTACTCTCAGCATTGCTGGTCCTTGCAGAGACTGTGTCTGAGATTTTGGTGGTCTCCCGTTCTCTGGCACTCCCCACATTTCTGTTCTTTGCAAAAACAGGGTCTAAGATGTCGGTGGTCTCTCATTTTTTGGCACTCCCAGCTGTCCTTGTAGTGACAGTGTCTGAGTTTTCAGAGGTCTCACTTCCTCTGGCGCTCCCTCCAACACTTGCTCTTGCAGTGACCAAGTCTGAATACTTGGGGGTTCTCCTTCCTCTGCGGCTCTCACTTACGCTGGCCCTTGCAGAGGCGGAGTCTGAGTTTTCAGAGGTTTCTCTTTCTCCGGCACTCTCAGCATTGCTGGCCCTTGCAGAGGCGGAGTCTGAGTTTTGAGGTTTCTCTTTCTCCGGCACGCTCAGCATTGCTGGCTCTTGCAGAGACGGAGTCTGAGTTTTCAGGGGTCCCACTTCCAGTGGCACTCTCAACAATAATGGTCCTCGCAGTGACCAGGTCTGTGTTGCTGGGATTTTTTCTTCCTCTGGGACTGTCGCTTATGCCGGTCCTGGTGGTGACAGCGTGTGAGTTTTCAGAGACCTCCGTTTCTCTGCTGCTTTCAGAATGGCTGCTCCTTGCAGTCACGCCTTCTGATGGATAGATGGTGATGCTGCTTGACATTTTGTTTGACGTTTTGGAGAAGAGTTTTACCTCCCATCCAACTCCACCCATTAATTCTTTTATGTCTTTTTCAATAATGGCAGGCTTAATGACGACTTTGCTTTGCAAATCTTCCCTGGGACTAAAAGGTCTTTTTGTCTTGCCTGCCACCTGAACAGAAGCAGGCTTGGCCTGGCATCGGGCAAAACTTTTAGGACCTGGGCCTTTGCTTGGGTCTTAGCTGAGGCCCCAACATCATGTTCAGGCATAGGCCATGGCCTCTGTGTTGGGCCGTGGCTTATGCCTAGGCCTAGGCCCTGGCCTTGGGCCTGGGCCTAGGCCCAGGCTAAGGTGCTGGCTTCATAGTCGGGATTGTTGCTACATTCATGAGAATACATGCTAGGTTCTGCGGTCTTTTCCTCCATTTAAATCAAATTTATTCAGCCACATAGAGATATTTTAGATTGACTTTGTGACGTGGAAGCATTTTTTCTAAGTATACTACCATTTACCTGGCCAAACTGATCAGACAGATGAAATGCTAAGAGAAATAAGGGAAGTTAACCCAATTTGGCAATGCACTAACAATGGGAAACTTCTATTATTCCAACATTGATTGGGTAAATGTATCAGGAAATGCTAGAGAAATAGTTCCTGGATGGAATAATTGACAGCTTCATGGAGAAATTGGTTCAGAAACCAACAAAAAAGAGCTATTTAGGGAGGGGGAAAAATCCCCGCTGACGAAGCACCGTTGGGAGCGTCGTTGTTGTTTGGGGAAACAACATTGAGCCCTCCAGATCTGAGGACACCATCCGCTCCAGGATCGATTCTACCACCAGCAACCGCTGATTTGAACACAGTACTGGTGAGTCCAGTGAACAAATTAGAGGGAGCGGAAGCAGTGTGTCAGTAATTGGGTACATCTGGAGAGCTGGAAAGGTTAGCGCCGCAGAGTGTGGGGTTCCCGATTATGCAAGGCCTCAGTGGAGGCAGAGAGGGGTCTCGAATGAAATCTGGAGATTCCACTGTAGAAGAAGATCTGTTGGGAGCACAGGGAGGAGCTGCGGTAGCAGAACCAGTTAAGGTGGGCCCGGTGACATTAGAATCCCTTTGGGAATTAGTAGCCTCATATAGCCCACGTTTTCAAGGGCTGACGAAGGGCTGACGAGGCAGCTAAATTCAGTGTCTGAGAAAGTGGATAAAGTATCCCAAGAGCATAATGGAAAAATTAGTGAAAATATAAGCAAGATCACGGACTTACAAATAGCAGTAAAATTGATGCAGAATATTTGTCAAGCTTTAATTCAAGATAAACAAGTGACCAATAGAAGAGTGGAACTTATTGAAAACAGACTACGAAGATTGAACCTAAGACTTTTGAATTTTCCAAAAGTAATAGGGGAAGCTCCTCGAATGACTTTGAGGAGATATATATTAGAAACATTGAGAATACCATCTGATCAGATACCATCTATAAATAAGGTCTATTTCCTCCCATTTAATAGAAATAGAGAAAGTAATCAGCCACAATTAAATTTAAGTAACTTGACTGAGATATTAGAATCCTCAATAGAAATTTATGAGAGGGCGACTTTACTGGTTTCTTTACTTACGGAAACAGATGTTAGCTTATTTATGAAATTCTATTTTCAGCATATCAATGAAAGTTTTATGGGTCAAAAAATCCAAATATTTCCAGATTTATCAAAAACAACTCAGGAGAGGAGGAAGGCCTTTCTTTCTATGAGACAGGAATTGAATACATTGGGTGCAAGGTTTCTTCTGAGATACCCCTGCAAAGGGGTGGTTACCTTAAATCGTGATGTTTATATATTTTATGCCCCAGAACAGCTCAGAGTATTCATAGACTCTAGAAAAAGGGCCTTTACAACCTCCTCTCCAAATCAGGAACCGGGTTAATTCCATACAGATCATATAAGAGTAAGGTAAATGTACCAGGCGTGACATGTTACATTTTTGGATATGTATTTGTATCTCTTTTTTGAAAAATACTCCCAGTATTTCTGTTCTCTTCTATTTCTTTTTTTATTTTTGAAAAGTTTGAGGTCTAAATACTAGATGATGCTTCATATTGTTTTGCCTGATGTGAAAATATGTTACAGGAATTTCTGAGCAAAGTTTTTTTTCTTTGTAAATTGTTTAAAAAGTAATAAAGAGTAAATTAAAAAAAAAAGAGCTATTTAGATCTAATTCTTAGTGCAACACAGGATTTGGAGAAAAAAGTATCAATGGTGGGGCCACTTGGCAATAGTGATCATAATTAAATTTGAATTAATGTCTGGTAGGGGAACAATAAATAAATATACAGCTCTAGCACTAAACTTTCAAAAGAGAGACTTTAATAAAATGAGGAAGATTGTAACTGCACCTTTCAGTTTTTTCTAAGATAAAGAATGTTCAACAGATGTGGACATTGTTTAAAAATACCATCTTAGAAGCACAGTCCAGATGTAATCCATACATTAAGAAAAATGGAAGGAAGTCCAAATGACTTGCAGCTTGGTTAAAAGGAGAGGTAAAAGATGCTTTTTTAGCCAAAAAAACTTCCATCAAGAATTGGAAGAAGAATCCATCTGAAGAAAATAGGAAAAAGCATAAGCATTGGCAATTTAAATATTAAACATTGTTAAGAAAAGCTAAGAGAGAATCTGAAAAGAAGTTTTAGGTAGAAGCAAAAACTCATAATAAAAACGTTTAAAAATATATTCAAAGCAGGAAACCTGTGAAGAAGTCGTATGGACCAATAGATGATCAAGGGGTTAAAGGGGCACTTAGGGAAGAAAAGCCCATTGCAGAAAGACTAAATGAATGTTTTGCTTCAGTGTTTACAAATGAAGATGTTGGGGGAAATACCCATTCCAGAGGTGGGTATCTCCCCAACATCATCCAAGGGCAATGATTCAGATGAATTTAACCAAATCACAGTGAACCTGGAAGATGTAGTAGGCCACAATGACAAACTGAAGTTCCAGGACCACATGATATACACACCAAGGTTCTGAAAGAAATAAAAAATGAAATTTCAGATCTATTACTAGTAATCTGTAACCTATCCTTAAAATCATCCATTGTACCAGAAGAATGGAAGGTGGTCACTGTACACCGATATTTAAAAAGGGCTCCATGAGCAATCCAGGAAATTATAGACTGGTGAGCTTGACTTCAGTGCTGGGAAAAATCATGGAAACTATTCTAAAGAACAAAATCTCAGAACTTAGAGAAATATTGTTTAATGGGACATGGTCAACATGGATTTACCAAAGGGGAATTCTTCCCTCACAAATCTGCTACATTTTTTGAAGGGGTTAATAAATATGTCTATTCAAAAATGCATACAATTTAACTTAACATCAGAATATACAGAACATCGAAAAGAAGAACTTAATGTTAATAAGGACTAAAAATTTTGACTTGATAGATAAATGCCTGCCTCTACATACCACCTCTGTAACCAATTCCTTTTGTTTATTCATTGAGTTACAATTGTGAATGCACTCTGTAAACTGTTGTGATTTATAAATTAAATGATGGTATATAAAATGGTCTAAATAAATAAATGTGGATAAAGGTTAGCTGGTAGATGTAGTGTATTTGGATTTTCAGAAGGTGTTTGACAAAGTCCCCCACGGAAAGCTTCTAAGAAGATTAAAAAAGTCATGGGATAGGAGGCAATGTTCTTTTGTGGATTGCAAACTGGTTAAAAGACAGGAAACTGTAAGATTAAATGGGCAGTTTTCTCAGTGAAGAGAGGTAAACAGTGGAGTGCCTCAGGGATCTATACTTCGGACAGTTGCTTTTTAATATATTTATAAATGATCTGGAAAGTGAAATGATGAGTGAAGTGCTCAAATTTGTAAATGACACAAAATTATTCATTGTAGTTAAATCACAAATGGATTATGATTAATTGCAGGATGACCTTGCAAGTCTGGAAGATTAGGCATCCAAATGGCAGATGAAATTTTATGTGGACTAGTGCAATGTGATACATATAGGGAAAAATAATCCATGCTGTAGTTACATGGTTAGGTTTCATGTTAGGAGTTACAACTCAGGAAATAGTTCTAGGCATCATAATGGACAATGCTTTGAAATGGTGGGCTCAGTGTGCTGCATCAGTCAAAAAAGAAACAATGTTAGGAATTATTAGAAAGGGAATAGTGAATAAAACAGAAAATGTCATAATCCCTCTGTATTGCTCCATAGTGAGACCTCACTTTGAGTACTGTGTTCAATTCTAGTCGCTACATCTCAGAAAAATGCAGATACACTGGAGCTTGTACAGTGGGGAAAATGATAAAGGGGACAGAATGGCTCCTTTATGAGGAAAGGCTAAAGAGGTTAGGACTGTTCAGCTTGGACAGGGGACATCTGAGGGGAAATATGATGGAGGTCTACAGAATCATGAGAGGATTTCATTATCAGAGGATGTGGTTAAGGCAGTTATAAAACCCACCTCCCAAGGGAGACGGAGGTTAAAGAGCCTGCTACCATTTAAGAGAACTGCAGCAGAGAGAAAAAAAGGACAATGTAGTTATATAACATAATCCGCCAGCCCAGGAAAAGCAGAATAAGATTGAAAAGGTTGCCAGACCTCTTACTGAGGAGGTGCTTAAATGACCATGGAATAGATGAGTCAGAGACTCAGGTAGGGGCTTTGTATGTCACTGCCCACTGGACTACTGTTGGTAACTTGCAATGAAATATCACTGTAAATCACAGGATAGCAAAATCCTAAATTACAGAACTGTGACTGGAAAAGTCTTACATTGGAGAATTCAGAATGACAGAGTGATTTATGAGAGAAATGTTCTGAAAAACAGTCCTAGGAAACAAATAGATTCTCACCATGACTAACAAGGGGAGACTGACCCTCTGGTACCCAGTTCTCAGATAACAACAAAAAAACCAGGCAGGATGGAAGGATGTGCACCTATTCTCTTTCCATGGTCCTGCCAGGGTCTTAGCCTTTTGGCTGAGAGAAGGTGACCCATACGGTCTGGGTAAAGCAAATGACTGGTCAATGAGCTTAGTGGAGCGAAAATCACTGAAAGTTGAGACTGCGGAGGGCCTGGATCACTGAATGCTGAACAAATCATGAGCCTAGTGGAGCTGTAAACCCAAGCCAATAAAAAATCCTCCTACCAAGGGTGGTGACCCTATGTCTCCCTTGAGCAAGGGGACCCCAGCAGCAGATCGAATGGCCCACCAGGAGGGTGTGGATCACAGTGGCAGATTGAGTGGACCCCCAGGAGGAAGGGAACTCCAGTGGCAGATCAGGAGGTGACCCTGGGTCCTCCTTGAGCAAGAGGACCCCAGTGGCAGATTGAGTGGTCCCCCAGGAGGGTGTGGACCCAGTTGATTGCTAACAGGCAAAGTGGCATCGTATCAGGCTTTGCCGAAGCTGGCTGTCACTCAGCGTATTGTCCTGCACCTCTGTGGGTGGACATGGTGGCTCCTGGGGTAGGTCCTGAAGTATATCTATTGGTAGACCATGACGTAGAGCGAGATTATGGAATACACAGCATAGCAACACAATATCCACTACTCTGGGTGACACATACATTAAAGCTCTAACCATTTTGTCCAAACAGCAAAATCTACTTTTGAGAACTCCAAAGGTGCATTCTGTGACACAGCGAGTTGAACATAAGGCCTCATACCTCATCTTAGCTGCTATGATAGGAATAGCAAGGGGGTGAAAAGTCAGGTCCAGCAACCATATCCAGAATTTCCTGCAGCAAACAAAATGCCTATATCACTCACCACACTGTTAATTGGATATAGGAATGACAAGCCACAGCTTCAGTGGCAGTGGGAAAAGAGGAATTGGATTCAGACAGCAACCAACGAAGGCCCCGGCTTTTACGGTCTGGGGAACAAATAAACATGGGGGGGTGGGGGGGTAGTTTGCTGATGCGGCTTTTACTACCCTTAATCATTAAGCCTGATACTTTTGAGGAGGCTCCATCATTGCTCTCTGCTTCCACGGCAGGGGTTAGGGAAAATTGGATTTGGACAGCATCCAAAGGCCCCTAACTTTTATGGTCTGGGAAACTGATAAGCATGAAGGTAACCTGGTAACCTGCACAATGCAGCAGATACTGGCATAAGCTTGCTGGGCAGACTGGGTGGATCATTTGGTCCTTTTATGCTGTCATTTCTATGTTTCTATGTTATAAGAAGGTAATCCATTACCTCTATGTTAGCTGGGCTCTTCTAATACTGTTCCCTACCCTAAGGTCATGCCATTGTATTTGTTGACAGTATAGGACTTGCACATTCTGGGTCAGCTGTTCCCAAATGGCTAACTTCATGTGGTGTTCCGACCAACTGTGTGCCTCTCACTCATAAAGAAGCAAAATGGTACCAGTTTGTAGCAGTCAAACCATGGAGCTGTACCTCACAGCTGCCACACATGTCCTAGCAGAAAAGCTTCAGGCCCCTGAGATGACAATGCAAGTCCCAGCTGCTTGCTGTATATCCTCCCCAGACACATATTGTTCTGACGGTACACAGTTCATATGCTGGTCCAAATAATGCGCATGCTGCTGCTTTTGTTTTACCTGTGTCATGGTGAAGATAAAGTATGTTTGAGCTACTTGCTGACTGATGACTAACTGGCCACACAGGATCTGGGAGTACCAACAGTGTGGATACTAAGAATGTGAGTAAGGAACCACAGTTCTACCGCTGGAAATGTGAGGCTTGGAAAGAAGAAATGTTTTAAGGGAAGTGTGTGAATGTGTGTGTCTGCCCACTCACAAAGCTTGGGGGCAAGTACATTGTGTGACCACACAACATTAGCAGGCCTCTCCAACATGTGGAGGGAAAGGCACGCCCTGGCACTCTGGCATCTACACCTAACAGTACAAGCCATTTGACAGGTAATCAAGGCTGTTGCCTCCCCCACAGCCCCTTCCCTTGTCCCAGAGGGTTGATGCAAACATAGAGCCAGAAAGTCTTTAGCAAAAGAAGCATTTGTCTTACCTACAAGCCAACCATCACCGTAGAGGCCATCCTCAAAATCTTCAAAGAGGCCTGATTGCTTAAGTATAAAGGAATCATTAGTGGATCCCGCGTACCTGACCATGATGTTGAGGATGTGCAGTTGTGCATCACAGACCACTTGCACGTTGGAGTGGAAGAGCTTTCTTTTGCAGTAGACCTCCTCCTTGTTATGTGGTGGGATGATGGCTATTTGAGTGCAGTCGATAGCTTCCTCAACATTTGGAAAATGTGCAATGCCATAAAAGGCTCTCTTGATATCCATCAACTTCTGCCTGTCCTGAGAGAAGATTATGTAACAATCAAGGCAGTTGGATACAGCTGTTATAGCCTAGCCCAGACAGCGAGAATAAGTGCTTTGGGACATCCCCCCCCCCCCCCCCCCCCCCCCCCCCCCCCCCAACTATCCCTACTGTCATTTGGAAGGAGCCAGATGCCAGGAAATGCAGGGTGGCCAATTGTTTGGTAAACCCAGGAGTAACCAGATCCTCTCTGATTTCATCATATAATTCCATTATAGACTGAGAGATGAGGTGATACCTGCTTACCACATAATCTTCTGGCTTGCCCAGCAAAGAGGTTCATGGAAGGAAGATGCACTCCCTGTATCTCCTGTGCTGTGGACGCCTGTGTGGCAAATCCTGTCATGGGCCCTGACGGTCTCCCGGGGGGCCACTGGTTCATGCTTGTGTGCTGGCACTTCAAGGAGGGGCTGAATATTCCCTTTCATGTTCAGCGTGTTGTGGTTGGTGGTCTTCCTCTTCTTGCTGTTTGTAGTGATCCCCCTCAAGCATCCAGTATCCCCTCACAAGTGCACTTGCCACAAACATAATAGAAGTAGGAAGGCAGGCCAGGTAGGACAGCTGTTTTTATTGGTCCAGGAGGGCTGATAGGTGGTGTTTGCAATAAGGCCCAAATTTATTGCACGCAGTAATTACTGCAAACTGCGGTAATGTGCAAATACGTGCAAAAAAAAAAACTTTTCCCCCCATACTGCCCAAAAAAATAGGTGTAGTTATTTCTGATGTTAATTCTTGTGATACTGTGTGTTAAATAATCAGACGCATGATGTGGTAGAAGACCCTCTTTTGCATTTACTCCTCCCATTCTCCTCTCACTTGTATACTCAATTACATATTTGCATACACAATTGCGTTGCGGTATATATCATGCACATTAGATTGTTATTGTGCACATTAGACTGTTATTGCGCACGTTAAGGCCCTATCACGAAAAAAATGACCAGATTCCTTAGATGCCCTGAATCTTACTGACTATTTGGAAAGTTCTATACCTGGTGAAATTCCCTCTACTTTAGTTGCTACATTTGTAGTGGACTCAGAGTTTTGATTATGAAATGTTTCTTCCTTTTTGGATTTCAAGATAAATATGTTTCCTGCCTTTGCTAAAACAACTCAGCATAAGAGCAAGAGATTTTGCTGCTGAGACCTGGGTTGATACAACTTGGAGCATTATGTAGGTTAAATTTTCCTTGTAAGTGAGTGATCAAGTTGCAGTGCGACAAGTAAAGTATATATTGACCCTCAATTGACTACATTTATAACTCAGAGGCAATGGCTTAATGCCCTGTTAAGTTCCTCTAAGCCTGGTCCAATATCCCTCGGAGAAGAGTGTTAGTCTTAGTATTTATGTTGTTATGTTTAAGTACCATGACAAGCCTGTTTTTTCTTATTTTGAACATAATTGCCTCTCTTTTTTTGTAAATCCCCTTATATTGTGGGTTAAAATGATATATTGGTTTCCTTGTATTGAGATGGAATTCTATGACTTATTTTATGCAAGATTATGGGATTCTATGACTTATTTTATGCAAGATTATTTCTTGGTTGTATTTGCAAATTAAAAAAAAAAATTCCAGTTTTAATCATTTACATGAATCAAAACATAAGGAAAAAATAGTTACATCAGGAAAATTATATAAATATAAAACAAAGTAGAATACAATGTAACCTATTTCAAGACTTCATCAAGGGAGGTTGATAAAGTGAATGCAGATTGTACAATTATATTAATAGACCCTATAACCCCAAGACTCCCAACTAATTCTGACAGGGTCTTATCCAAAAGAAATTGCTCTAAGTGGGAAGGATCATAAAAGCAAACTTATTTCCCTGAAAACTAACCAAACATTTAAATGGAAATTGCAAATAAAAAGTACCACCAACATCAATAACATTTCATTAGAAGAAAAGTTTTCCTCCTTACTTGAGAAGACTTAGAAATGTCAGGAAATATTTGCAACATTTGACCACAAAATGATTCTTGTTTATATCTAAAATATCGATGAATGACCAAATCTTTATCAGAATCAAGAAGAAAAGTTATAAACAAAGTAGCTCTTGTGGAAATATTTTCGTTAGTTTGCAGAAAATCCAACAAATCTTTACTATCAAAGGAAGTAAACACATCCATTTTCCCTTCTATCTCACTAGCTGCCCATTTAAAATTAGACAAATAGGGTAAATTCTCTTTCAAAATGTTACTATCTTTAACAGCTTGCCACACTTCATGTATATATTTTTTTAAACAATTCAGAAGGTGACAAAAATCTGGTTTTAGGAAAATTAAAAAGATGTACTTTTTTGATCTTGATAACTTCTCTAGGGACTTCAGTTTGTTATGCAATAAAAGATTTTCCTTGATATTAGATGCTAGATATTAGATGGAACATGGTAACTTGCATGTTCAATGAGGTCACCTGTTGAATGCCTTCCACATGCCTCTCAAATTCAACTAATTTGGATGACACTTGTCGAGGAGTCACAAAATTGAGTCACAGTCTGCACAAAGGTGCACTCAGTATGAGGTACCACCCGCCATATATTATGCAGTGATATATTGACTGGGTCAACAGCAGCTTCTCCTACCTTTATATCCAGAGATATATGCGGCAGTAGTACAGGAACGGTACTGGTTTTTCCCCTTGGTGGACTTCAGGTCTTACCTTGATCAAAAGTTGTCAAAGATACAAAACAGATAACTGAGTGTGAAAAAATGGGGTCCATTGTCCAGGGCTCAGAGTTATTTCAGAGCTCTCAGCACTCAATATTAGTGGACTTGTTGCTCTTTGGATGTTGGACAAATCCGTCCATAGAACCAGTTAAAGAAGATGAAGACATAGGTATTCTAGAAGTTTTAGCTTTCCTCTTCCTTCCCATAGAAACAAGAAAGAAGGGAAAAAACAGAGAAAGGCACACCCCTTAGGTGTGTGACTTCGACTGCGTGCTACAGGCCCCTCAATGTTATCCTTTTTTTTTTAAAGTATTGGCCTCAGGATTACCTAGTGAAGAGACAAAAGGCGAGAATTTTCCAGGTAAGTCCCACTTTTTTCACATGTAGGCCCATGCCATCATCAATGGCTTAATTCATATATTTCTCCTTAATTTTGCAGGTAGTGAATCCATTGAAGCATGTAAATTATTAAACGGTAAGTATGAACCTAATAAATTAGTCTCCAGTTGCTAACAAAGTATATCTGTCAGTACCATTATTCAGATCTGCTAGCACGCAAAATTGGCACGCTGCATTACAAAGTTTCACATTGGCAACTTAATACCTCCAAATCCTTTCCCCTAATGTGATGGATCAGTAGTATTTATGATAATCCCTGCACAAATAATGCACTGGTAGACAGGATCTAGCTTTCTGTCAAAGTAAGGAAAAGCTAAAATGGCTAGAATTCCCAGAACCCAGTTCCTGAGAGATCATGAGCCAGAGTGACTCGGCAGGTTTCTCATAATTGGTGGCAAGGTGCTATAAATAAGGGAATTCACCGACAAAACAAAATGTGAAAACCAACAAAATGTTGTTGAATTTTCAATTCTTTCATTTTGAGAACAAAATGGAATCCATTCTCCCAAACTGTGAGGCCTCAGCCGAGACTCCCAAACTTTTAGCTAGGGCAGGAGAACTTCCCGTTCCTGACTTACCTGATCCATCGGGGATATAACTTCATACCCAGGCACAGGCTGTATAACAAAATGGTGGCCTCTGCTGAAGAGGGAGGCGCCGAAGTGAACCTCAGCTGAGTGGGGCTTGCAGTTGCTCAAGAGAAGAGAGGAGAAGGTTTGTTTGTTTTTTTTTAGAACAATTTTGTTTTTTGAAAGCTTTTGAACTTTGCTATCCAAGGTTCAAGGAGTTTTGACCCATCAGAGAATCCAAAACTTGACCTTTTTTTTTTTTTACCAGAATCTTACAGTCATCCAGGAGTGCTTCGTGCTGCCTCTTATGTCTAGAGGCAGAACTGGAAGCATATGCTTAATGTAAGCTTACACTTCCAGCACTGCCTCTCAGAGCAGTGCTGGAAGTGGGGCAGAGAGTCCTTTGCTCCTGGCAATAAATTATAAAGGTATCAGGGGGATGGGAAGAGAAGGGGAAAGGCGGGGGGTGCCGCGACATTGTGGCATTTATAATCCTAGTGGGTGGGTGGGAGGGACGTGAGGGGGCAGGCTTTATTTGAATTTATAAAACACCAGGATGGGGGAGGGGGGTTCACCGCACCTTTTAAATGTTTTGTGAGGAGGTGAGGGCAGCACGGTCCGACAGGGCCTTTATAAGATAATTTTTGGAGGGAGCGAGGGGATTGGCCCGCTGTCTATTTCTGTTTTTTATTCTTTATGACAGCACTACTTAGCTGGATATCTTCTAAAGATATCTAGTTAAGTAGCCGTTATCCAGCCAGATAACTAAAAACCTACCTGGCTATTTTCAAATATTGCCGGTTAGGTTTTTGTTATCTGGATGCATGTAGCCGGATAACTTTAAGCTTGTATTTTCAGCGGGATGTTTATCCACTGAATAAATGGGACAAGTTCTGCGGCTAACTTTAGCAGATAACTTGTCCATTAAATGGCCTATTGAATATTGACCTCTACACTTCTTGCTTGGGGAGATAACATCAAATATTCATGCCAAATGTTCAATGTAAGATCACATTTCTTTGATGAGGAAACCTTTGCTATCAAAAATTTAAAAATCAAGAGTGTGTGCAATCTTAATTTCTACTGAGTAATTGTTGGGTGATCTGATATAGTCCAGGATGTTAGAATTGTCTTTTATGGATAATAAGGAAGTTTTCCACAACAACAATTTTTATCTATTTTTTAAGTTTGGTCTCAACTCCTCAAACATGCTGAATAAACAGACCCATATAGTTTCGGGAATTTTGTAAACTAACAGGTTTCTCCAATATAAAATTAGTTCAGTCCGGAATGAAACAATATCAGGAAAGTTCCAGAAATTATGTAAATATGAGTCCCTGTTTATCATATATTTAATACAGAGATCAGACATAGTTAAATGTGCATTGGGAAGCCCATGCTTGAAGCATGTACATGCAATGCAAGAATTTATATTGCGTTTTCATCAATAAAACATTTCCCACAATGTCTGATATTTATGAAACATTTTTGTATTTCTTGGCTTGTAAACTGTATATCCGTATGACAATGCCATTTATTCAATAAAGGTTCAAAAGTATTATCTCTCATATATTTTGTATAGTCTTATTTAATGCAGCACAGGACCCTTCTTTTGCAGATGCGTTAAACAATGTTTCTTCAAATGGTCTTCGAAGATAGAGCTCTGGTGTTATTTGCAATAACATTTGAATATAATGCCTACCCTGCAAATGGGCAATAACAATCAGTGCAAGGCAAGGAACATTTAGATTTCTGATCTTGATAGCATCATAATATGGAAGATTTTCCTATGAAAAAATGGTGCAACTGATGATGCCCTCTTTCTTTCCATTTTTTTAAATAAAGCATTATTTATACCAGGGATAAATTGTGGGTTGCCTTTCAAAGACAGAAAAGATCACAAGGTACTTGATCTATTGAATTTCTTGCACAACATTTGCCATGCTTTCCTGCAAGAAGTTGTCAATGGACTCTAAGATACGTGGAAACCTCTTCTGCTCTAATTTGTAAAATTGTATTCATTGTATTAGGGGAAGCCCAGGCTTGCAAAAATTGAAAGTGAGAGTAATCATGAGATTCATATTATTATAACTTAACGTGTCTCAACATACACGCTGAATTACAAAGTTTATCAAACGAACTTAGACGTTTTAAAGAAAACTTCAATTTTTGCAGATTGTGAAATAAGCCCACTGCTAATACCAAAAGATAAGAAACAAAAAAGTAAAGGGGATATCACTCGGTCTGAACATCCTAGCTCCTCCCTTGTACTTTTTAAAGTCTGAATATTTTTAAAGAAAAAGTGAGAATAAAGAATACTTAAATTTAGTCTTCCCTGTATTATTTTCACGATCTGTTGCTTCTACAGCAAGATGATATGTTATGCTGTCTTTGGGTTCTTTCCTATGTGCTTATCACATGACATATGTAACCACTTAAATCTTTTGCATAACAATTAGGATTAAATGGGTACTGAAAGGGGCCTTACATATATGATCTGAGGCATTAGTTTTGTTATTGAAATTCTTTATATTTAGTCCCGTTAAGGTAGTCATATTGGGAATAGATGGAACTCTCTCCATATATTCTAAACAAGAATGACTTGATTGCATACTACTAAATCTATTAAAATGAGTGTTGCAAATTATACATTTTTGACCACCTATGAAAGACACAGTTATTTAGTGCAGAGCTTCCCAAACCTGTCCTGGGGATCCCACAGCCAGTCGAGTTTTCAGGATATCTAAAATGAAAATGCATGAGAAATTTGCATATACCGAGCCTTCATGATATGCAAATTTATCTCATGTATATTCATTGTGGTGTGTATCCTCTTCCCCACTGGAATAGGCCCTGGCATCCCAGTGGCTTGTGGAGAACAGTGTGAAGTGTGAGAATGGAGAGAAGCAGAGGTCCAGGTAGAGAAGTGGCCCTGGGAAACTAAGAATTCCCCAAAGAAAGGGATACTTGAGATCAGCTTGGACTATTGCTTATGGCATACTACCATTGACATAGACATGTTGTCCCACTTTGTCTTACATTAGAAAAAGTGTATTTGTGGGGTTACTCAGGAACCAGGAATTAGAACCCAGTGACTATATAGGAAGTATCCCTAAATTATAGCATTCCTGATCAGAAAACCTGAATAGTACAAGGTCAAAAACATTTATTTTAATTAATTTTATTCAGTACTGTTCCCACAGATGTGAAACAACATGGGAAGACTGTAAATAAGAATCACTTGTATGTGACTGAGCATCTTATGGAACAGTTTAAAGTTTGTGTTTCCTGAACATCTGTTCTTAAACCAGCACATTGTTTTAATTAAGGAGCATAAACAATCTGTTTAGTTTCTTCCAGATAGAGGGGATATATGATAGAAACATTTCAATACCTTAAATGAATAAATCAGGTACAAGAAGCAAACATTTTTCAGAATGAAGAACTCTTATTGCTCTAGAATGAGAGATTCTGGAGGTAGACTCAGGAGCAAATTCACTGTATGGGTGGTGGATGCATGGAATCAGGGCCGGAGGAACCACTAGGTGAGTGTTATGAAACCGCTACCTGATGGGTGGAGCAATCAGATAGGAGTTAGCAGTCTATTATATCTCAGATATCGTCTTGCTAAGGAATTAGCAATCTGTAATAAATCTGCTGTTAGTTAGACTGCGGAGTTAGCAATCTATTATGAAAGCTCTGTGTTAGAGCTGGTGTTTAGCAATCTGTTATATCTGTTAAGAATCTGAGATAGTAGTGGTGAATCCCTGGGCCGGTGGCAGATGACCACGCCCCCGGGAGGATATCCCTAGAGGACCACTGGCTAGGCTTGAGTATGGAGACAGCACACATAGTTCTTTTATTAAACAGGTTTTGGAAACCACCAGAGGTGGCAGTAGTGAGCTGATATGCCAGGCAGGGCTGTAGTCCCTCAGGCATTGGAACTGCGATCCAGGATGGCTGAGCTGTTGAGAAACTGTAGAAAGTGAGTAGGTAGTGTAGACAAGGTTCATGAACAGAACTAGTAACAAAACTCACATAAGATCTCACAGAAGCTCAGGAGCTGGAAAGGTTTAGGCCCTCGAGGAGTGAGTACCTGTTTCCAGGTAAAGCTCTGAGAGAGCGATGATAACTCACAATTGTTTGTAGCAGCGATAGCTTCCAGGCAGTAGAGAATCTTCAGAATGTCCAGGAACATGGGCCCTCGAGGAGCGAGTACCGGTTCCTATCTGTAATCTAAAAGTAAAGAAAAGAGCGAGGCTCCCGAGGAGCGGGTACCTCTGGTAAGTCCAAGGGGGCAAAGTAGCTTGGAGGAAACATAGCCGAATCCGTATCCGAATCCTCTCCATGCTAACTCAGATAGTGAATTAGAGACCTTTAAATACTGGAAGCGGATGACGTCATCTCAGGGGGACGCCCCTGAGGTTCGCGTTCTTGCTGGTACTTCAATCAGAGCGCGCGCGCCCTAGATCATCAGGCAACATGGCAGATCTGTAATGTTGAGCCGGTCCAGGGATGCCGGAGGGAAACGGCATGGAGAAGCAGCGGCAGCCAGTCATCCATCAGACCCGGAGGGAGTCGCCACATAGGTAAAGAGGGTGGAGTGAGGGCGTCGAGCAGCGACGGACGCAACAGTGAGCTAGGACTGTGCCTAGGGCGCTGAGACTTAGGGGGCAAAAAGTGCCCCTTCAAAATTCTGCCCAGCCCCCGCCTCACCTTGCTTTCCCCCCCCCCCCCCATCGTGCCATCCTCCTGACGCCCCCCTGGTTGTCCAGCGGAGGGCCCTAGAGCGATCTGCTGCTCCCGGGGCCTCAGCTGCCACTAACCAAAATGGTGCCGGTGGCCTTTAGCCCCTACCATGTGACAGGGGCCAACCAATGGCACCGGTAGCCTCTGCCACATGGTAGGGGCTGAAGGCCACCGGCGCCATTTTGGTTAGTGGCAGCCGACGACCCGGGCTCCCCACTGGACCAGGTGTTTTGTGAGGTTTTTGGGGTGGAGGGGGAGGGTGGGGGAGTGACGGCATGTGGTCCCTGCCTCTAGAGTCGGGGCTGCAACCAGGGGCGGGCTGGTGGCAGCACGACGGGAGGAGGGGGGCGACGCAAGGCTGAAGGTGCCTAGAGCGCCGAATCTCTTTGCATCGGCCCTGCATGGAATGGATTCTCAATGGAATTTGTAGAGACAAAAACAGAAACAGAATTAAAAAAAATATGCGATAAGCATAAAGAATCCCTAGTGGAAAAGCGAGATACAGGCTGGTGCCTTTGGCATTGTACCAAGAATGAAACTGAGCAGACCAAACAGGCCTACTGAATTTTATTTGTCGTCAGTTTCTATGACAGTGGTAGGAGAACAGGGTTGGGAGGTTGCAGGATTGCACACAACCTGCTCTTCCTGAGGAACAGAGGAAAAAGGGAGAGGTAATAAAGTCATAACTAAATGAAGAAAAAGGGGGCACAATCTGCTGTCGGCAATGGGTGTAAACTGGGCTGATACCAGTGGGCTACCACTCCCCATAAACCAACTGATTTCGTGCTGGAAGGTTGATGGTGGACCTGGAACTGTCTAGCAGGGCCATGGAGTCCTCGGAGGTTGGATATTCAGGCAACAGTCTCACTAGTCTTGGTAGCTGTTTGCATTATTACAAAGCTTGGTGGTAGAATAAATACTGGATTTTGTATGCAGAAGTCCTTGAACATAAGTTACAAATGGTTTTCGAAAACAGAGTCTTAAGTTGAAATGACTTAAGCCAAAACTGATTTTCCCATAGGAAACAATGTTATACATGACAATTGGTTCCATCCCCAAAGCCATGACCCACTTTTGCTTATTACTGAACCTAAGTTAAAAATATGTGATTTTATACCATAAATTGTCTGCCCTCCGACACAGATGCTGGCTGCTATGTTCCAGTCTGCCTGCCTTTCCCTTTCTTGTTGTTTGCCAGCACCTCCCATCCAATTCTGACTTTCTGCCTTGTTGGGGTCTCCCTGGTCTTTGTCTCCTTGGCTTTAATCTTCACTTTCTGACCTTGAACTGGACATTGACCTTGACCTTGCCTGCTGCTTGACTTGACCCTGCCTGACTTTCACTACACTTTTGCCTGCAGCCTGCCTTGCCCTTGGCCCGGACACTGACTATGCTTTTTGCCTTGTAGCCTACCATGACCTCATCTTGGACTCTGATCACTCTTGCTCTATCATCGGCCTGCAGCCTGCCATGGAGGAGAGAGCCACCTCATGATACTCCCTCCCCATATTGGCCCAAGAGTTCACTCTGTGCCTTGTTGCACACGTTTACCAGTGCAACAAAAAGGTTGGTTTAGAAGTGTTCCAATGCAGGATCAAGAGATATGCATGGAGGTTGCTATTATATAAGAGATTCATGCAAATAAATTAGCCAACTTATTCCTGTACTTGTACACCTTCTAATTGATTTGGGCAAGTGAAATAGGACTTGTCTGTTGTCTGCTATTTTTTTGTCGGAGATCTGAGTGATGTAGTAGGGGACCTAGGAGAACTGCCAATGGTCTGTGTGGACTGGTGGAGGTATTAGCAAACTGGTGACTTCAAGTATGCGCACATTTTAAAATATACTTGCTTCCATGTAATAATCATGGGTTTTTTTGTTCATAAAGTGTAAGTGCATATGTTTATAAAATAGATAAAGTACATGCTTTTAATGCATTGAAAAATAGTTGTGCATGTGTACTTTCAGAGCATAACTATGCAGTATTTTATAAGTTATGCAGTAAACTGCCACAGTTAATAAAATACTAGGATACATCTTTGCAGGTTCTCTTATGGGCATAAATGTAATACCGCAAATTATTTAATTTAATTAATTATACTTTTTAGACCACCTATCAACATTCCTAAGCAGTTAACATGGTATCATTCATAATATATATATATATATATATATATATATATATATAAAAAGCAATCAACATGTAAGACACATTGAATTAAATAACAAAGACTAAAAATGTAAAATGAACCCTACCAATGCATAATATCTAAGTTTGAAAGTTATCCTTTTAGTTTGTATGCTTTCTAGGGACAGAGAAATGCCTACTGTACCTGTATGTAACTCTCCTTGAGCTACAAATGAAAATATGTGAGCTAAATACTTTGTAAAATTTGACCTTATCTGTATACTTTTTCAGGAAAATTTGTGTGCACCAAATAGCAGGTGTAACTTGTGCAAGTAGATTTGGTGGGATAATTTTCAAAGTGAATATATACGAGTAAATCTTATCTGAAAATTGGTGTAACTTATGTGCAAATTTACGCCGTAAGTTATCCAGGGATCCAGGTTACTAAACAAGGATCCTTCCTGAATCTCAAGCATTTCTTTATAGAATTTGTGTTTGTAGATCATTTATTCTTTTTATAATCTCCCTCTGAACTGCTTTTATCATCTTGATGTCCTTAATGATGGCACAGCCTCCAGAACTGTTCACAGTATTCATGTTGGTGCTCACTCATTACCTAAACAAGGGCAATATTAACTCCTTTTTCCTGCTGATATAGCGCTACTTGTGCAACCAAGCATACTGTGGGCATTTCCTTTTGCTTTATTACATTGACCCGTTTCCCTCAAGCAAGCAGTGGTTAAACCGCTGCTCAAGAAACCTTCATTAGACCCTAAGGACCCCGCCAACTTTCGCCCTAACTCCAATCTCCCTTTCATCGCAAAAATCATGGAAAAGGTCGTCAATTCTCAGTTAACAGACTACCTTGAAACCAACAATATACTTCATTCCTCCCAATTCGGTTTCTGCAAATATCTCAACACTGAGACCCTCCTTCTCTCCTTAACTGATTACCTCATCAGAGGCATGGACCAAGGACACTGTTACATCCATGCCCTGCTGGACATTTCGGCTGCTTTCGATACTATAAACCATAATCATCTCCTCTCCCGCCTATCTGACATTGGTATCTCTGGCTCTGCACTTAAGTGGTTCACTTTCTATCTCGCCAATAGGCAATTCTCAGTTAAGATAGTCAATGCCAAATCCACTTACTACGCTCTCTCCCAGGGAGTCCCTCAAGGTTCCTCCCTATCCTCTACTCTATTCAATATCTATCTCACCTCCCTATGCCAGTTCTTATCAGATCTCGGCCTCAAATTCTATCTTTATGCTGATGATGTGCAAATCATCATACCCGTTCAAGGCTCACTATCTAATGCCCTTGAATTCTGGGGAAATTGCCTTGCAGCCATCAATACTCTACTCACAAACATCCACCTGGCTCTAAACACTTCCAAAACAGAACTGCTACTCATCTCTCCACATCTTCCTATTAAACCCTTGCTTGCTAACAATACTGCCTATAAAACACTCCACTCACAGCACTGTGCCAGAAACCATGGGGTTCAGATTGACCAGCAATTGAACCTAAAAAGACACATCAATACAATCCTCAAGGAGGGTTTCTTCAAACTCAATGTTATGAAAAAAATGAAGTCTTTACTTCATGCCAGTGACTTCCGTACTGTCATGCAGGCCATACTCTCATCCAAAATGGATTATTGTAACTCCCTCCTCCTTGGCCTACCCCACCCCTCCATAAAACCCCTCCAAATGCTGCAGAATGCAGTAGCCAGAACTATCTCCAATGCATGTAAATACGACCATATCACCCCCATCTTGAAAGACCTTCATTGGCTCCCCGTCCCATCCCGTATCCTCTATAAAACCCTCACCAATATCCACAAAGCCATATATACACACAACTCTAACTGGCTTGATGACCCCCTCCACCTTACATGCCCTAATCGGCCCACCAGAACCTCCAACAAAGCGACTCTCCATGTTCCCTCCCTAAAAAAGGCACACCTCACATCCACGAGAGATTGGGCCCTCTCCATTGCTGGCCCCACACACTGGAGCTCTTTACCGACCAACCTTAGGCTAGAGTCTTGCACTGCAAAATTCAGATCCCTATTAAAGACTTGGCTGTTCAAACAAGCCTTCCCCCCAAACCCTTAACAGACCCTGCCTAATTGCCTCCTACTATTACACCAGTTATTCTCCTATCCTGTACATAGTTATGTTTGTATTGCACTTGCACGTGCTTTGCCTGTCAAGTTGCCCGTTGCGATTATTCTCGCCCCAGTCTTTGCTCTTCTTTGGTTTAATGTATCCCCTCCCTACTACCTGTTTTTTGTAATTTCCATTCTATAGTTTCACTGTAAACCGATATGATGTCTCTACGAATATCGGTATAGAAGACTCTTTAAATAAATAAATCATTTCTTCTAGATTGCTCTCTTGCTAAACATTTGCTAGTTCTTGCCTTTCTATATGATATGTACTGTAGTTAGTGGATTTTTGCATCCCAGATGTATGATTTTATCATTTTTATCACTTCAGTTCATTTTCTAAACCCTTGACTAACATTCCACCAGTTTTTTCAAGTCCTCTTTCATTTTTTACCCCTCTTAGCAAATTTTTGTATCATCTGCAAACAAGCTTGCTTTTCCCTCTGTAATGTTGGTAATAAAGATAGTGCTGAGCCCTGAGGTACCCTCCTGGTCACGTCACTTAGACCAGCACACTCTGTTCTGCAACCTTAACCAAGCTTGTCTGACAAGATCTTGCCTTTGTGAATCCAGGCGATCTGTCCTCTAATCTTCTTGCTTCTAGGTGCTGAGCTATCTTTTCCTTTAATGCTATTTCCATAGTTTTGCCCTCTACTGAAATTATACCAGTGGCTCAGTAGTTGTCTGCCTCCTCCTTGTTCAACGGGACCACATATGCTATACTCCAATCTGTGAGAAACTCAGATTTTTGAGATGTGCAATCAATTAGGGGTGTGCATTCGGATTGACCGCATTAGTAAAACGCAACTCATATTTTTTTTTTTACTTAAAAAATTGATTCGACATAAACGATCGGATTTCCCACATATCGAACATAGATATGTTCGATATGTGGGAAATCGCGATTGTTGAGCCAAAATAAAAATATAAACCCCCTCACCCTCCTTAATCCCCCCCCCCGACTTACCACAACTCCCTGGTGATGGAGCGAGGAGTGAGGACGCCATTTCTGCAATCCTTGGCGAGAAGCATGTGACGTCGGCGGCACGTTGAGTGACGCCGGCGTCACGTGATTCCCGGCTCGTTCGCGCCAGATGGCTCGTTCGGCCCAAAAAGAACTTTTGGCCAGCTTGGGGGGGCCTCCTGACCCCCCCAAGCTGGCCAAAAGTTCTTTTTGGGCCGAACGAGCCGTCCGGCGCGAACTTGCCGGGAATCACGTGACGTCGGCGTCACGTGATTCCCAGCTCGTTCGCGCCGGACGGCTCGTTCGGCCCAAAAAGAACTTTTGGCCAGCTTGGGGGGGTCAGGAGGCCCCCCCAAGCTGGCCAAAAGTTCTTTTTGGGCCGAACGAGCCGTCCGGCGCGAACGAGCCGGGAATCACGTGACGCCGCGTCACTCGACGTGCCACCGACGTCACATGCTTCTCGCCAAGGATTGCAGAAATGACGTCCTCACTCCTCGCTCGATCACCAGGGAGTTGTGGTAAGTCTGGGGGGGGGATTAAGGAGGGTGAGGGGGTTTAAATTTTTTTTTTGCACATATGTACATATACCCAACTCATTGGATTTTTTTTATGTCCATATTGGCCGCAAGTGGGACCCCCTTTCGGACATAAAAAATATGAACATAAAATTTTGCTCTGCACATCCCTACAATCAATACTATCCTGAGGTGCACTGTTGGTTGGGCTGGCCCAGTTTCCAGTTCTTTTCATGGATCAGGTTGACCGGGATTGGGGATGCTGTGAAAGCAGAGCTCATAGCCCCCCAAAAGAATGATGGCTGAATTCAGAGCACATGATACAGGTTTCTGGACACAACCCTGGTCTGTGAGTCATGGCCTCAGGATCTAAAATAGCGGGAAAATACCCCAAAAGTTGTGAATGAAGGCTCAAGACCTCAAAGTCCCTGCACTGAGCTAGCAGAGAAAAGGAGAAAGGAGGAACGAACTAGGCCAGAAAGCAAAGAGAAATGGGTGAAGATATGAGGATATTCTAACAAGAACATTTTTACTGTACATAATTTCTGTTTAAAAAGATGATCAGAGACCTGAAAAGACCATTCTTGCATGTAAGCAGATGAAGGTGGTCTGAACAGTTTACTGAGGTTATAACTACCCTTACAATCCTAAATACTTAGATAACAAAGCAATACCTAAAAAGCAAACCACACATGCACTTGAATAATCTTTGCTATATTTGTCTAGATAAAACTTTCTAAGGATTAAAAGTCCTATTCTATGGAAGCAAATCAGCACAAAACTGGCAGAAAACTTTAATGAACAGTAGGTGTCTATGGACATTGATTTCAAGAGATTAAGATATCAAATCCAAAGATGGAGACTAGGCTTTTGCCAATAGATCTTTGCCTATTTCGGAGACTATGCTATCTAGATACCTTGAACATGACCCAGCAGGAAAAGGTCCAGACAAAAAAATGGTGATAAAAGAAGATTATTCAGATGAAATCCTATTTGATCCCTATTAAGGACACTCATATAGTTGATGCTAATTTCTAGGTAAGTTGCTTAATTTGTGGAGTTCCGAAGATAACCTTTTCAAACTTGTTGACAGAATTTCCTCAATGCAATGAGGAAATACTTGCAACTGGTATTACGTCAGCAAGGCAATGGATTTAGGAAAAGAAAACGGATTACTGTGCAAGTTGCATAAAGGTTCCTGGCTAGGATAATATTTAAGCTGTAAAGCCTTTGTCAGACTGTGAATGAACCTTCTCATTTCCCTCAATGTCGTCACTAGAACTGACCCTACGTTGACCCTGTTAATATCCATCAGCTGAAAACCCCAAACTAAGCAGCAAAAAAAAAAAAATCAAATCTAGAAATGTAGGAATTAAAAGAGAATTACATATAATACAGACCTGAAAACTGAGCTAAATACATTTTCGCATTGAATTCAATTCCAAAACTTTCTATTTTTTTATTTTTTGGTTTTTTTTTAGGAAATAAATCTTAATTATTCCTGAGCCTTATCATAGTTTGAAATATCACTTCCATAAATGCATGGGTGCATGTGGCATGCTTTACAAACAGGTGGTACGCACGACGCATTCCCCATAGGGCACAGTAGGCATGTTCTCAGGGGGCACCTGTGCTGCGCAGGGTGCCGAGGGTTTAAAAGTGAGTAGGAAAATTTTGTTTTAAAAATTAACAGAGCAATGATAACTTTAAATGGGAATACGTGGTGCGTTTTCAGGGGCCCTATCAATATCATGTCAATGCAATCCTCTCTCCACTCCCTCCCCCTGGCATGGGTGAATCGCTGGAGTGGGTGAGATATAAATCCAGTCCTGGGTATACAATTTGAATGCATAGTTTTGTAATAGAAACACTTTTTTTTTTTTAAAAATAGATTATATCTCTACTAATCAGGGCTTCCCTTAATAGCAGTACAGTACTATAACATTATGATTGCTATAAATACTTTTTCAGCACTCAGAATTGTTCTTGCTATACGAAAAGCCTAGAAAAGGTTGGGGGAAAGTTTTTCATTATCATTCCTACTAATACAAACTTGTTGCATTATTATTTCCATTACTTAGAAGAACTACAGTAATAAAGTAAAAGAATACCTAAATATGTTAAAAATTAAATTTCAAGCAAATGACTTAAAAGAGATTGATGTCCATTCAAGTCCACACTCTGAGGGCAGGGGGATGGAGGGAGGAGGGGAGGGTACACAGCCAGATAAACCGGGGTAAAGGCTAACTGCTAAACCTCGGTATATAAAAGCACCGAAATAAAATAAATAAATAAGATAAAGAAAATGAAAAATTAAGAGAAAAAGAAAATGTACAATGTAATAAACATAATGTAACAAGACATACCTCAACAATAAGGAATGAACGTGTCACACAATTCCACTGGTGGGTTCTCTCAGGTAGGACTATTGAGTTAAGGCACCTTCAATAACCAACAAGGGGGTTTTCCTTGTAAAAAAAAAAAAAAAGGCTCCAGTTCAACAAAACTATGTTTCTTGCATACCTAAGGATACATTCGCACAAGAATTTTATGAAGAAAGATGCAACAATTTAAATATTTGAGTGTAAAGCCAGAAATGTCTTCCTTACACCTACAGATAGCTGGTGAAATGTCAGGAAAGGGTTTATTTTGTGATGTCCTTCCTGTGTTTCACAGGTTTCTCTCTTACTGTTTCTCATCCTATTGCCTTCTGTTTATATTCTGGACTGACTGTCTGCCAGTGCTTGTTGACTTGTTTTTGTCTATATTTGAAGAAGCTAATTCTCATTTAGAACTTGCACGAGGAGAGTAAGAGTATATAGTAGGTGAGCATGTGGTAAAGGGATGGGAATGGAGGCATGGAAGAGCTTGTGAGGAGATGGAGGGACAAGTGAGTGATTAGGGAGAGGACAAAGAGCAGGGAGAAGGTAGACCGGGGCGGTTGAAATGCTGTGGGAAGAGAGGTCAACAGGGTAAGAAGAAGTTCCAATAAAAGCAAAAGTAGTCCATGTGCATATAAGTAAATGATCACCTGAGCTAAAGGATTCCAAATTATTCCTGTCAACTGAAAATCAGGTTGTTAATACAAACCAAAATAACACTTTGAAATGTCTGTATGCTACTGCCAGAAGTAAGATGGGAGAGTTAGAGTGTATAGCAATGAACGATGAAATAGTCATAATTGGCATCTTAGAGACCTAGTGGAAGGAGGATAACCAATGGGACAATTCTATACCTTACTAATTCTATACCTTACTAACAGCCGTAAATCCAACCATATAACCCCTGGTCCTGAAAGATCTTCACTGGCTCCCCATACCCTCACATATCCTCTTCAAAATTCTCACCATTATCCATAAAACACTATACATGCACAACTCCAACTGGCTTGAAGAGCAACTACGTTTCATCCTCCATAATCGCCCCACCAGAACATCTCACAAAGATACCCTCCACACCCCCTCCCTCAAGAATGCTCATCTCACCTCCACGAGGGAGCGAGCTCTCTCAGTTGCTGGACCCACCTGTTGGAATGCTTTTCCCACTGATCTCCACACAGAGCCCTGCCAGTACAAATTTAGGAAAAAAGCTAAAGATCTGGCTCTTTAAGCAGGCATTCCCAGCATAGGTCTTCCAGCTTCTCCCTTGATTACCCTCCCACTTTATTATTAGCAAGCTAATTTATTTTATGTCATCTCGTTGTTATCTTCCATGTGATTATCTTTATGCTAACTACCTCATGTTTCTTTTATATTATTTTATGTTTATTATTATTATTATTATTATTATTATAACTTTCATTATATAATATTATTTCTCTTGTTAGTTGCATCCATTACTTTTCTTCTGTTATGCCTTTATCCTGTTATACCCCCATTTCTTCCACTCCCCTCCCCCCGTTCACTGTATTTCTCTTAGTTCCATGTAAACCAATATGATGTACCCACGAATGTCGGTATAAAAAAGTTGTTAAATAAAATAAATAAATAAATATACCAGTGTATAAATTATATTGCAATTAGATGGTTAGAAATCCTGTGTGTGTTGTGTAAGAGTATAGTGATAGGAGTATACTACCGTCCACCTGGCCAAAATGACGAGAGACAAATAAATGCTAAAAGATATCAGGGAAGATAATCAATTTGGCAGTACAGTAATAATGGGAGATTTCAATTACCAAAAATCAACCGAAGCAAACCTTGCACATAAGCAAGTACTCACATAAACATGGTGCAGGAAAGAATATACAGTTCCATCAAAATTTCAAATATACTTTTATTATATCTTCAGGCATTCAAAGTTCAGTTAAGTGCGGCAACTCCATTTCGAGTAAACAAACAGAAATTTTTAAAGTCCCCCGACACGGTCCGTGTTTCGGGTAAGCTGCATCAGGAGGGACCACAGCGGGTTTATAATCTACGATAAAATAATATACGTCAAGGATGGAACAATTAAGGCTGCGGGTAAAGAAATATACAAAAGAGAGTTCATACCTTTGTGGTTGACATCAGGAGCGCAACGCCCTGTATCAGTGACAGCCATTTAAAGGGCAAAAAGGCGCGAAAGAGAAGGAGTCTCTCTCGCGAGATGCTGAAAGCGATAAGAACACAGTACCACACGTGTAGAATAACATATTAATAAAACAAGTACCATTCTATTTCCCTGTTTAGGCCATGGGGTGAAACCGTGTCCAAGGTAAAAATCCAGCGCTGTTCTCTCCTACCCAGTATCCCGGCAAAGTCTCCACCCCGGCAAGGGAGTGAGACTACCTCCAGGACAAGGAAGGAGAGAGAAGCAATGGAGTGACCAGCCTGGAGCCAGTGTGATACCAAAGGCTCATCGATTCTGGAGGATCTAATGTTGCAGCAGTGCTCAATGATCCTTGTCTTGATCATCCGTGAAGTTTTGCCCACGTACAGCAGGGGGCAGGGGCACTTAACCACATATACTACTCCTCTAGAGGTGCAGTCAGTTTTAGAAAACAATTTGAACACTCGTCCAGTTTTTGGATGTATAAATTCTGTGGACAATGCCGTGTGCTGGCACATAGTGCAGTGGCCACAGGGCGAATGCTCACCTCTCACAAATGGTCGCACTTCACTCAGATGACTCGCCGTGTGCACCAGCCGGTCCCGTAGGTTGGTCCCTCTTTTAAACGTGAACCGGAGTGGTGCATGCATAAGGTCATTCAGGGAGAGAGCTGCCCAGTGTCTTTTTATCATGTTGGCTATGGACCTGCCAACAACAGAGAAGGGGAGGATACAGTTCAGGGATGTGTCATCAGAAGTCACAGATGGTGTAAAAAGCCATTCCCGGTGCGTGTATAGTGCCCGCTTAAACACCTTCTTTATGACCCTTGGTGGATAACCCCTCTCTGAAAACCGGACAGATAAACACTGGGCCTGTGACAGAAAGTCAGCACGATTGGAGCAAAGTCTGCGGAGTCTCAGAAATTGTCCTATGGGGATGTTATCGCGGAGTGCCCTGGGGTGGCAGCTGTCATAAGCCAACAAGGTGTTCCGGTCTGTGTCTTTGCGAAATAGTGAAGTCTCAAAATGATCACCCTTCCAAAAAATGGCCACATCCAAAAAGGACACATGTGTGGAGTGAATGTTGAAATTAAACTGAATGTGGGGATTAAGGGAGTTGACCCAGTCAAAAAATACAAAGAATTGTATATCTGAACCTGTCCATATTATAAAGACATCATCTATATAGCGTAGCCATATATGGATGAATGAAGACCATTCCGAAGAATGGATATGGGATTCTTCATAATCATCCATATATAGGCACGCAAGGCTTGGTGCCATTGTCGCCCCCATTGCAGTCCCCTTATTCTGCTGGTAAATTTGACCCTGAAATTGAAAAAAATTCTTTGTTAATGCGATCTCCGCAAGTTGAATCAAAAAGGGGGTAGTGACCCGGTGGGGAGCTGGACGAGTGTTCAAAGCCTTCTCAATGACTATCAACGCCTCAGATTGAGGAATGTTTGAATAAAGGGAAACTACGTCAAGGGTAATGAGAAATATAGTCTGTTGGGTTATCTCTATCTGATCCAGGATAGACATGAAATGTGAGGAATCCCTCACAAAAGACTTCGAGCATGGTACCAGAGGCTTCAAAAATACGTCTACGAACTGGGATAACGGCTCCAATAGAGAACCGATACCGGATACTATCGGACGTCCCGGGGGATTTCTCAAAGATTTGTGGACTTTTGGGAGCATATAGAACAATGGCATGATGGGATGAACAGCCACTAAAAATTTAGCTTCTTTATTTGTGATTATACGTGCGTCAAGAGCCATTTGAACCAGGGATTTAATCTCAAGGAGTAAAGACTCTGTAGGATCTACGGGTAGAGGAGTATAAAAGCTAGTGTCTCCCAATTGTCTAAGCGCCTCAGCGACATAGTCAGACCTGTTTTGGACCACTATGCCTCCCCCCTTGTCTGCTGGCTTAATCACAATAGACTGGTCTTTTGCTAGAACCCCTATAGCGCGACCCTCATCTCTTGACAAGTTATACCTAATATATCGTTTTTGGGAACAAATCAAACTGACATCTCTGCAAACAAGGCGTTCAAAGGCGCCTAAAGATACATCAATAGCTCCCGGTGGAGTCCATTTTGATCTCGGGTGTACCACAGAAAAGTCAGATGACGGTGGGGAGTCTTCAAAAAACAGATTGAGTTTTAGTCTCCGAAAAAACCTATGTAGATGGACCTGAAGGTCAAAATTATCCCCTTTATTCGTGGGGACAAAGGACAATCCCTTCTGTAGAACTTGAAGTTCAAGAGGAGAAAGATGACGTGAAGAGAGGTTAAATACAGTATCTTCCTTCATTGCCAGAGGTCTGCCTGAGACCGGGGCGGTCGAGATGCCCGAGTCTGTAAATTGCTCTGAGAGGGTGTAACTCCCCGAGGTCAAAGCTGTCGAGTGTCGGGTTTTGACTGTGGATGGCCCGAGTCTAAAAAAGAGGCTGCTATAGAGGAATAGCGTGAAGAGGCAGGTGGAACTAAGTTGATAGAGGAGTCGTCTGATGTATGAATCCGAGGCGGGTGTCCAGCGTCTGTAGAGGCGGCAGCGGTGCGGCCCCGGCGAGACTGACCCCGGGGGCGCTGTGCCCGAGACTCCTCTCCGGATGAGTCGCCGGAGGACGAACTGTCCGCAAATGTGACTTTCTTCACAGGTTTTTGTGCCTGCCATTTATAGACATATCCTGTGCTGTAATCAGCCGCGTCCCGTTGAAACTTGCTGTATTTAACAGCTTTCAAGTCAGATCTAAATTTCTTCAAATTCTCCTGGAATTCTTCCAGTTGCTGGTCAAACAATTCTGCCGGACTCGATCGTTTGATCAGGTCAAGTTTTTGTGTGACTTCGTCTTGTAGACACGGCATTGTCCACAGAATTTATACATCCAAAAACTGGACGAGTGTTCAAATTGTTTTCTAAAACTGACTGCACCTCTAGAGGAGTAGTATATGTGGTTAAGTGCCCCTGCCCCCTGCTGTACGTGGGCAAAACTTCACGGATGATCAAGACAAGGATCATTGAGCACTGCTGCAACATTAGATCCTCCAGAATCGATGAGCCTTTGGTATCACACTGGCTCCAGGCTGGTCACTCCATTTCTTCTCTCTCCTTCCTTGTCCTGGAGGTAGTCTCACTCCCTTGCTGGGGTGGAGACTTTGCCGGGATACTGGGTAGGAGAGAACAGCGCTGGATTTTTACCTTGGACACGGTTTCACCCCATGGCCTAAACAGGGAAATAGAATGGTACTTGTTTTATTAATATGTTATTCTACACGTGTGGTACTGTGTTCTTATCGCTTTCAGCATCTCGCGAGAGAGACTCCTTCTCTTTCGCGCCTTTTTGCCCTTTAAATGGCTGTCACTGATACAGGGCGTTGCGCTCCTGATGTCAACCACAAAGGTATGAACTCTCTTTTGTATATTTCTTTACCCGCAGCCTTAATTGTTCCATCCTTGACGTATATTATTTTATCGTAGATTATAAACCCGCTGTGGTCCCTCCTGATGCAGCTTACCCGAAACACGGACCGTGTCGGGGGACTTTAAAAATTTCTGTTTGTTTACTCGAAATGGAGTTGCCGCACTTAACTGAACTTTGAATGCCTGAAGATATAATAAAAGTATATTTGAAATTTCGATGGAACTGTATATTCTTTCCTGCACCATGTTTATGTGAGATTTCAATTACCCCAATATTGACTGGGTAAATGTAACATCAGCAAATGCATAGACCTAAAGTTCCTGGATGGAATAAATGACTGCTTCATGGAGCAATTGGTTCAGGAGCAAGCTATTTTAGATTTAATTCTTAGTAGAACACAGGATTTGGTGAGAGAGGTAATGGTGGTGGGGCCACTTGACAATAGTGATCATAACATGATCAAATTTTAACTAATGACTGGAAGGGGGACCATATGTAAATCTACAGCTCTAACACTACATTTTGAAAAGGGAAACTTTGTGAAATTGAGGAAAATAGTAGAAAAAACTGAAAGGTGCAGCTGCAAAGGTTAAAAGTGAACAACAGGTGTGGACATTGTTTAAAAATACAATCTTAGAAGTGCAGTCCAGATGTATTCCATGAACTAAGGTGGAAGGAAGGCAAAATGATTACCGGCATGGTTAAAAAGTGAGGTGAAAGAGGATATTTTAGCCAAAAAAAATCCTTCAAAAATTTGAAGAAGGATCCGTCTGAAAAAAATAGGAAAAAGCATAAGCATTGTCAAGTTAAGACGGGCTAAGAGAGAATTTGAAATGAAGTTGGCTGTAGAGACAAAAACTCATTTGAAAAACCTTTCAAAATATATCTGAAGCAAGAAACCTGTGAGGGAGTCAGTTGGACTGTTAAATGACCGAGGGGTTAAAGGGGCACTTAGGGAAGATCAGGACATTGCAAAAGACTAAATGAAGTCTTGCTTCTGTGTTTACTAATGAGGATGTTGGAGAGATACCAGTTCCAGAGATGGTTTAAGGGTAAGTAAGATGAACTGAACCAAATCACTGTGAACCTAGAAGATGTAGTAGGCCATACTTACAAACTAAAGATTAGCAAATCACTTAGACTAGATGATATGCATCCAAGGGTTCTGAAGGAACTCAAATATGAAATTTCAGATCTATTATTTAAAATTTGTAAACTGTCATTAAAATAATCCATTGTACCTGAAGACTGGAGAGTGGCCAATGTACCTCCAATATTTAAAAAGAGTTCCAGGGATGATCTGGGGAAACTATGGACCAGTGAGCTGGACTTCAGTGCCAATAAAAATAGTGGAAACTATTCCAAAGATCAAATTCACAAAGTTTATAGAAAGACATGGTTTAATGGAACTCAGTCAGCATGGATTTACCCAAGGGAAGACTTGCCTCCAAGTCTGCTTCATTTTTTTGAAGGGGTTAATAAACATGTGGCTAAAGTAAACTGGTAGATGTAGTATATTTGGATTTTCAGAAGGCATTTGAGAAAGTCCCTTATGAGAGGCTTTTAAGAAAACTAAAAAGTCATGGGATAGGAAGTGATGTCCTTTTGTGGATTACAAACTTGTTAAAAGACAGGAAACAGAGTAGGATTAAATGGTCAATTTTCTCAGTGGAAAATGGTAAACAGTGGAGTGCCTCAGGGATCTGTACTTGGTCTGGTGCTTTCCAATATATTTAGAAATGATCTGGAAAGGAATATGACGAGTGAGGTAATCAAAGTTGCAGATGATACAAAATTATTCAGAGTAGTTAAATCACGTGGATTGTGATAAATTGTAGGAGAACCTTGTGAGACTGGAAGATTGGACATCCAAATGGCAGATGAAATGTAATGTGGACAAGTGCAAGGTGTTCCATATATGGAAAAATAACCCTTGCTGTAGTTACACGATGTTAGGTTCCATACTAGGAGTTACTACCCAGAGAAAAGATCTAGGCATCATAGTGGATAACACATTAACATTTTTAGCTCAGTGTGCTGTGGCAATCAAAAAAGCAAACAGAACATTAGGAATTATTAGGAAGAGAATGGTGAACAAAACGGAAAATGTCATAATGCCTCTGTATCGTTCCATGGTGAGACCGCACCTTGAATACTGTGTACAATTCTGGTCACCGCTTCTTAGAAAAGATATAGTTGTGATTGAGAAGGTACAGAGAAGGGCAACCAAAATGATAAAGGGGATGGAACAGTGCCCCTATGAGGAAAGGCTAAAGAGGTTAGACCTGTTTAACTTGGAGAAGAGCTGGCTGAAGGGGATATGATAGAGGTCTTTAAAATCACGATAGAGGTCTTTAAAATCATGAGAGGTCTAGAATGGGTAGATGTGAGTCGGTTATTTACTCTTTCGGATAAGGACTAGGGGGCACTCCATGAAGTTATTAATAGAACATTTAAAACTATTCATAGAAAAATATTTTTCACTCAATACACAATTAAGCTCTTGAATTTGTTGCCAGAGGATGTGGTTAGTGCAGTTAGTGTAGCTGGATTTAAAAAAAGGTTTGGATAAGTTCTTGGAGGTGAAGTATATTAACTGCTATTAATTAAGTTGTCTTAGAGAATAGCCATTGCTATTACTAGCAACAGTAGCATGGGATAGACTTAGTTTTTGGGTACTTGCCAGGTTCTTATGGCCTGGATTGGCCACTGTTGGAAACAGGATGCTGGGCTTGATGGACCCTTGGTCTGACCCAGTATGGCATGTTCTTACAAGGGAAGCAGATGGGACTGCAGCAGAAAGGAGCAAGGGAGAAAGAGGAAGCAATTTGAGCAGGGCTTCCCAAACCTGTTCTGCATGCGATAAATTTGCATATACTTAGCCTCCATGATATGCAAATTTATCACATGCAGAACAGGTTATCTTGAAAACCAGACTGGCTATTGGGTCCCCAGGACAGGTTTGGGAAACCCTGTATTACAGGAAGGAAAAAAAAGTGGGTAAAGGCAACTTTTCTTTCTCTAGAGTGGACCATTTGACAAACACACTCTGAATCTTGTTGCCAAATCAATTCTCATCCAGTTTGTACGTTTTGTTCCAACTCTCCGGTTAACTGGCTTCTTTATCAGTCTTCTACTCGGAAGAGTTTAAAAGGCTTTACAGAAATTCACATAATTCCTATCTTCTGCACCTCCCTGAGCTGCTCTGATCACGTCATCATAGACCTCAATCAAGTTTGTTGGACAAGATTATGCTTTTGTTAAACTATGTTGCCTATGATCTTGTAACCCATTTTATTTACTTGATTATCTGTCTTTCCTTAGCTCTTAAGGAGGATAACAATTCATTTTTATAAAAGAGTACTTATGCTGTACTGTTTTATCCTTTAGTAGTGATTTGACATTAAATTATCAAGTTTGTACTTTTCTGCTACAGCTTTGTTCCCGCCCTTCTGAAGTGCTGTTCTCTAGTCTTTTGCAAACTCTCCTTTTTCAAGGGATAAGTTGTACAGTGCTGTAAGGCCTGCAGCCTGCACTTCCTTTAGTTCCTTTTGGGGGTAATTTCAAAGTGTTGGCATGGTGATTACTGTTGAAAGATTTGAGATTGGGAATTGCAGATTGGTGGAAGTTGTGGGAGAGTGCGTGCAGTGCTTGTGTGGTAATTGTTTTTCATCTGTCTGCTGTTTCTAGGAAATGCCTCTCATCTATTCTGTGTTTGATAGTGTGTTTGTCTATCCTGTTTGTCACTACGTGTGTCTCAGGCTTTGTTTTCGTGTCTCTGTTTGTGTGGCTTTCAGTGTGGGCTGCATATGGAGAATGTGTGTGCCTGGTCTTACTGGTTGTGTGTTTCATCTTACCATGGTCAGTCGGGTGTTACTGGTAGTGGTGATGGTGGATGGTTCAGGAATGAGGGCTATAACAGTTTGGATCCTGTGAAATCAACATTGGTGGAGAGAGAGTCCAACAATGGAAAAGGAGGAGGTAGTCCATGAAAAGGATATATAGGCCCAGAACACAGTTTATGATCTGCCTGAGGAGCAAGTTTTGTACAAACTTGTACAGTTTCAGTTTCAATATTTCTGCCAACAGTTGGAAGAAGAATCTGTGCCCTTTCATTCAGAGAGGCCATGCCTTGCCAGTGCATCTCAAGGTCACCATAGCCCTGGCCTTTTTCGCCACCAGCACCTTCCAGATCCCTCTTGGACCTCACAGTGGGAATATGCCAGTCAGCCACCTTGCTCTGTATTGAACAGTTTTGTATGCTTTTCTCCAGAGGACAAATCAATGTATTTCTTTTCCTGATGAGAGATAATACCAAAAGCAAACAAGGACAGAGTTTTATGACATTGCTCATTTCCCTTCAGTTTTGAGGTCAATAGACAGCACATATGTAGCAATCAAGCCTGGGAGTGAGGCCAGCTACAGAACCCTCAAGGGCTTCTCCCTCAAAATGCACGTGGTCTGCAATGCCAGAGGGTCTCATAACTCATATGATACCGAGGTTACTGGGCTCCTGCCACGACACCTATATTCTGTTATAGTCAGGCATTCACAATTGCTTTGAGGGTGGCCACATCACTGGGGGATGTCTTCTAGGCATGTCTGTAGCTCACACAACCTCTAAGCTACAACTGAACATTGCTGGTATCTTTGTATTCTATTTCTAGCAGATCTTTCAGCTCTTTACAAAGAGGTCCACTCTAGCCTCACCAATGCCCAGCCAACCTTGCTGTCTCTAATAATTTTCTTCTCTTGGAGGTGATAGAGGCTATCCCCTTAAAACCTGGCTCATGGTCATCCTAGCATTCCCTGACAATGCAGCAGATGAGCACTACAACTAGGTTGTCACTTGGGAGGATGGAGATATAGCATCATATGGGGGTTGGGGGGTATGGAATCAGGGAGTGATCTCTGCTGTGGGGGTGGGAGGTATTGCTTTGGGGGCCATCGCTGTCACTTGGTGGTTGAGGGGTATGGCAGTGGGGGGATCTCTGTCACTAGGGAAGTGAGCTATGGCTTTGAGGGGCTGTTGCTGTCACTTGGGGTGGAGGGTATGGCAGTGGGGGGGGGGGGGGGGGGGGGAATCTCTGTCACTTGGAGGGGTGGGGAATGGCAGCGAGGGGCCTAGGTCACATTTTCGGTTTTAGCTTTGGGGAAGGGTTAAGTGGGGCCAGAGCTGTCTCTGCATGGCTTTTGTTGTTTTTTTTTTGTCTGTAATTAATATTTTGGGAAGGTCTAGGCTGCCTTGACAGGTGGCCCCAAGTTGTTACGGCAGTCAGCACTGACCCTCGCTCTTTTTCCCCATTTGCATGAAATGTTTTGTTTTCTGGCTAGCAACCCTTTAAGGCAATGGCGGTCCTGTAAGGTTGGGTCCGCCATCTCGTTAAAGGGCTGCTTGCCACATTCTTTTGTCCTGTGGTTTGTCTGTGATACAAAAGAACGTGCCATACAGCTGCGTTACTTTGTCGGGGGTAAGGCCCCACTATCCAGTGACAGCCCCCTCAATAGTGAGACCCCTCCTGTAAAAAAAGTATCAAAGCTTAGTGAATCTAGGGGCTAGGATGATAAATTTAGGACTCCTATTCATTTGTCTATATTTAGAATCCTAGGTTAAGTGCCTGGTGCTGAAAATAACATTTCAAGAAGATAATTTTGGAACCTCATGTGTAGCTTAAGCAGCAGCTACAGGCATAAGTTATACCAATTATCACAGAGGTTTTTGACCTATGATTGCAACAAGTGGTTTCTAGAGTTTGAACTCATATGTCTTTAACCAGTGCTGCGGTCTTTTCATCTTTACACAAAATTGTTTTAATAGAATTTCATAAAATAAAAAAAGAATAAAAAACAATAGTGTACTATATACATCGATATTTTTGCATACACTAGTCATTTCTGCATTTTGATTACTAGATGCTTGTGTTTTCCTAATTTTTTCTAGTTTTGATCCCAAACGCAGACAAGACAGTGTGACTGACTGACCAACACAACACAAGCCATTTAAATATATAGATTATAGCATAACTTCTGCAGCATCTTTATTAAAGATGTTTTACAAACCAGGGCAAAGGTTTCAAATGTAAAAAAATGTCAGAAGTTACAAATAAATGACTATAACGGGGTCACAGATATTCAAGAATAAGAAGGCCATTTGGCAACAAATAGTGGAACAGATTTGACCTTGTTGTTTGATGGGGATAAATATTAACCCATTTCCCCCCTCCTCACTCTGAGCCTCTTCTTCTCCCAGTTTCCCATTCTGTGGATCTCTCCTCCCATCCCCCCACACACTTCTTATCTCTTTTTCTCTAACCCCTCCCCTGCCAGTCCCTATTCTGACTCCTTCCTCTTCCCAGCCCCTTATTTCCTTTCCTCTGATGTTGTAGCCCTGTTAGCCACCAAATGGCTGTCTCCTTCAGTGTGCCATCTCCTCTCCTTTAGCTCTCTACACCTCCCGCCATCTCTGTCTCCCTCCATCTGACTCTGTGACCTTCCTAGTTTGTCTCTTGTCTGCTTCTGACCTTTCCGTCACCTCGTCTCCCTCCTGACCTCCCCCTGTCCTTCAGGTTCCAGTTGCTCTTCCTCTTGATCCTCTCCCTCTTGTCTCTTGCTACTCTGCCAGTAGCAGAAGAAGTGTGGAGAGAGAAGGAGAAATGCATTCATTGTCTGTTATAGTTGCTCCCTCTCTTCCTATGGCACAGGCTTCCCTTTTAAGAGAGAATGCTGGGATAGTGAGAAACAGGGGCCATTGCAGGGGCAGAAAGTGTAGCACTTTTACTGTAACTGCCTGAATTAGTTTTCTATGCCAGCGCTTCTCCCAGCTCCCATTTCTCATGGCAGATCATGAACGAGAAGTCTTCAAGCCATTTGTGGCTCATGGACTGCTCTCTGTAGACTACAAAAAGAATGGGTCATAACCTAGCATAATGAAAGGCTGGAGAAAAGGTGAATAAAGATGGGGGGTTGTCCTGGATTTATTGATAGAATAAAGGATAACATTTTCTAGAGAACGGAAACTTGTTTCAAAGGTAAAGGACAAGGTGAAAGATAAGGTGAGAAAACACAGAACACCGAGGAGGAATTGGAAGCAGGTCATGGAACAGAGCTCAAGACGGAGCAATGCAAAAGGATAAATGAGCATTTTGCAGATAGGAGGATCTAAACTGCTGGAAGCAGCCCGGGGAAGAATAAGGATTTTGATAACACGAGCACGACTTAGTGACTCAAACAATGCAAGAAAAGAAGAATCCCAAACAACCCAGAGGTTCTTGGCAACCAGAGACAGAGAGAAAGCCAACAGCCAGAGATAATGAAATAAAGGGAATCAATGTGAGGTCTAGAGGCAGCAGGGATAATATAAAGAGGCTCTGTATTCTCCAAAGCGCTTTCCAGAAAATGAAATTCCATCCAAGAGTCAGCGACTAAGACACAAAGTAAAGGTCTGCACAATAGCAAGTCGCCTGTTTCTTAGTTCTATTATTTTTTATTCTGAAACCTTGAAATTCTTTCCTATCTTGGCCTCAGACTTTCATTGTTTTTACAATGACAGTCACAAGTAATTGACTGGACAAGGGAAAGGTTTTTCAGGATTCCAGAGGTGTAGTTCCCTATGCAGCATAGGAAGTGTTGTTCAGAAGATGAGTTACATCATTAGAAATGCAGCTGTCAGAGCTGTACTTCTCCTGACGCAGGAGGTGCTAGCAGTGGCCAAACCTCCTGGGATCCATGAGAGCTTCTGTCAATGTCACCAAAGCCAATACTCTTGCAAAAGGCAGGGTATCAGGCTTTACCCTGTAGAAAATCCTGCCATTGTCACAAGCTGCAGGGATTTTTAAAAGTCCAGGGCACCAGAAAAGGTCGTCAACTAGCCTAGGTTAACACAGCCAATTCCACTTTTTTTTTTACCTGTAGATCCAATTTTTCTAATACTGCTTTCATACTGTTAATTCTGGTCTGAGCACAGCTTTGGTCTAGACCTCCACTCTGAATTCATACAAGGGATGTGCAGCCTTTTTTTTTGGTTCAGTTCAAGTCATTTGCTTTCAGCCCATTTTCCAACCAAATGTTATTTTTGAGAGGGGGGCAAGGTTTGATTTTTCTGGTTAGTCATTTCAGAAATTAGTGCATGCTTATTTGCACCTAGTACATGCTATTCACAAATAGCTCACATTTTCTGAAACAAATTATCTGAAAATTTTGGGAATTATTGGAATGAGACTATTTTTGCTTTGGAAAAATCGGCGCGTTTGCATCAATTTTGCCTTTCAAATTAACAAAATGCACATCACTAATTCACACTGCAAAGTAAACAGGAATGACTAATTCTGGATGAAAGGTTTGTGAATGGAAGTTTGAAGCCAATTCCAGAATCAAGTATCAAAATAAATATAAACTATTTCAAACAGCAGTTTTGTTTATTTTATTTATTTATTTATTTGTTTGTTTATTTATTTATTTGCTGAGTTTTATATACCGTCATTCGGAAAGCCATCATAACGGTTTACAAATTAAATACCACTAGGGGTATGCATGGGAAAAATGTAATTAATTTTGTTTCATTTTTCTTTTTCAGTGCATTTGTAAATTTCATTTTGTTTAGTTACATGCATAAAATGAGTGTTTACAATGTAACCCCTGGGCTGATGGTTCTGGATAAAGGCCCCAGGAACCACACCTCAAACCCAGTCTTCCCAGTTAAACTCTTCCCAAGCTGTTCTGCTATCTGAGTGTCCACGGTTCCTTGAAGGAGGGAACATTGCATTTACTCACTTTCCTAATTAAGTTCTTGTATACATCACTAATAATCACATAAGCAATAATTACACTGCAAACAAAGATGGTTTCCAGAATAACTTTTACTGATGAATGATGAAACAGATACAGTTATTTGCAGCTTAGTTGCTTCAAATAAGATGCTTCACATTTAATTTCCTCTAGCTGATTTGTGACCTTTTAATAAATTTATATTGGTGGTTCAATTTAAAGTCCATTTAATAAATCCAATTCCTTTTCTCCCTTTCCAATCAATGTTAGGGCAGTTTGTCACCTCCCTCCCAAATAATGAGTGGAGTGGAATGAGTAAATGTTAATCAGTTGTTTACTCTTTCAAAGAGTACAAAGACCAAGGGACACATAATGAAGTTACTAGGTGATACATTTAAAACTAATAAGAGAAAATATTTTTTTACTCAACGCATAATTAAGCTCTGCAATTCATTGCCAGAGGATGTGGTGAAAACTATTAGTGTAGCTGCATTTAAAAAAGGTTTAGACAAGTTCTTAGAGGAAAGTCCATAAAACATTATTAAGTTGGAGTTGCAGAAATCCACTTCTCTGAGATATGTAGCTTGGAATCTATCTATCTCTTGGGATCCTACCAGTTACTTGTGACCTGGAATGGCCACTGTTGGAAACAGGATACCCGGCTTGATGGACCTTTGGTCTGACCTAGTATGGCAAATCTTATGCAATATTGTATATGCAGCTCAAATTGATCACTCACAAATGAAACTTCCATGAATGACTCTGGCCTTAAAATTATTTCCTGGAATAGATTTAGATTTTTATATTCTACTTTTTAGCACCAAAGTGGATTATGTCCAGGTACTTCTCTAAACCCACAGGGTTTACAATCTAATTTTGTATCTGATATAACAAGGAGGAAAATGACTTGCCCAAGGTGAGAACAAGCAACACTGAGATTTGAACACTGGTTTCACTGGGTTGTAGCCCACTGCTCTAATCACTAGGCTATTCCTCCACTCCCCAAGTAAATGGCAGAAGATTCTAAAAATGCTCAAGAGACAAAGTTGACATTGCTATGATTCAGGAGATGCATCTAAGTGATTTGGAACATAACAAACTGGGCAAGTGGTGAGTTGGGGAACTTTTTGGGGCCTCCTCTGGATTGTGCAAGGAGGGTGTTGCTATAGTAAATAAGATATATGAGGAGAGTTATGTACAGGCAACATTTCAGGATCAAGTCGAAGTGTTCTTTCAGAAGCTATCCGGAACAGACTTGGTATAGCTCGTATTTATAAATCATTGTCCAGTCTTTCTCCTATTCCTATTTGTGACGAATTACTGGCCAAATGGCAAAATGAAATCCTGGGAGCTTTGGAAGGCATGCAAGTGTTTTGCTCTTTTGCTCGCATCCTGGAGCTGTCGGAACAGGCAAACCTTCGTGAAATACAATATGAGATTTTGCAGAGGGCTTATTTGGCCTCTACTTGGCTGCATAAAGCTGGATTTTTGGGTTCTGCTCTCTGCCTCAATTGCCAGCAGGGTAGAGGCTCACAGGGCCATTACTTCTGGACTTTCCCCAGCTGTAAAAAGTTTTTGGGATAAAATTTGCAAATATCTCATCCTGTTGCTGGGTCAGTCAATAAGATTTACACCTGAGGGGGTTCTTTTTGACATACAAGTATCATTTGAGATACAGGGGAAGGGTGACAATCTTTTGATCTGGAAGGTCTGTTTGATAGGGAAAAAGTCCGGCATGATGTGCTTCACGAATGTCGGTAAATAAAAGTTAATAAATAAAAATAAATAAATAATAAAATAAGTCAATTCTTTTGGTGTGGTGTGACCAGGCTTCATCCTGTTTTTGGATGTGGAGAAATGAATTGCATGGGTTAATGCTGATGGAGAATCAAACTACAGCCTGATCCTTTAACAGTAAACAAATTCTTTGGGATATGGGACCCATATCTGCAATAACTGTCTCCTAGAGCGAGAAGTGAAGTGATCAAATATCCTTGAAAATAACAATTTTGCCGTATGTTCTTTGCTGTACCCCCTGATATTCTTGGGTGAGGGTGTTATTTCCTTTGCCAGTATCTCTCTCCTTTCTGTGATATGTGTTTCTTGATGTGTGTGTGTTGGGGGGGGGGGGGGGGGGGGGCGGGGGGAGAGTAGGGGGATTACCTATATGCTCATGTTAACGGGTTGTTGGAAAATATGGAGTTTTATTATTCTGGCTTTACTGCTTTGTACAATATGTCTAGGGACATTTCTGTGAGAATAGCTCCAGACAACCAAAAGTGATTTCTATGGAAAAATATCTGCGCTTAGACTCACTTTTGGCTGGGAAAATATAGCTCAGTGAATGGATTTAAAATAACCCCCAAACTATCTTCAGCAAGACTTTTTTTCTAATTATATATATATATAAAAATCCTGTTCCCCTTATGTTCTATAAATGCCACTTCTCCTTTCCAGCATTTCATACCATCTACCATCAGTTTGTGAAAATTATTTAATCAATAAAATAAGTAATACAATACTAAAATCAATAAAAAATAAATTCAACAAATGCACCAAGCTAAACCTGATGATAGTTTAAAAGAGCAATCAAGACTATCAATGCTGAACTTTGCTGCTCTGTATTTTTAAATAAACCATTTTTAATTTTCACATTTCTTTTTGTGGAGGTGGGGGTGGGAGTGAGCAATGGCTAAGTCGCTTGATATCTAAATAAAACTTTTAATAAGGATGGCCCCCCACACATCATTTCTAAATTGCTGTACATGAGACGTGACTCCAGCCTTTGCTGGATTAAAGCTGGGCAGGGTCGGGGGGCTGTTTTCTTAAAGAGAGCAGCAAACGATAATTCAGATCACCTACCAGTCTCTTCGTTATCTTTTTTTTTCTGATAATAGAGGAATGCCGTGGGTTTAAGCTAACTCTTCTAGGATCATTCCACTCAGGCCTTCTGCAAATTTGCAGCCTCCCCTCACCCCTGCCTCCTCCGGTGGTTCATTGCACTATAGATGTTTTTGCTTTTTATATTAAGTATCGTATGAGCAAGGGAAAACACAGCCTTATCTGTAATCCTGCATATTCTTTGACCCTCCTTTGATACGGGGAGGCAGACTGAATGAGGCAACCAGAAGGAAAAAAAAACCGAGTTTGTATATGCTGGCAAGAGAAATCCCAAATGAACCTTGTTTTCTTCGCTTCGTCTTGAACCAGTAGTTCCGGAGAGGATTACTGGAGCACTAATGACCGTGGAGCCGGAACAGGCTGCCCACTTATGAAATGAAACCCACTGCTTGAGTAAGAAAGATTAGATCAAGATGGATGGCCAGGAAATATCTGTTTTGAAAGGGGATAAATTCCCCGTGTACTGCTGCATCAGTCAATATTGTTCATACACTTCGAGCCGTGGTACAGGAAACTCAGAGAGAACAAGCTGCAGGCAGTTTTTATGTTTTGCGTTTCTTCTAGAATTTCCTTGGAGAATAACAATAATAATAACCCCTCCCCAAGATTCTCCCATTTATTGGCAGAAAGCTGGAAAAAATATGTTGTGTGTGAGGATGACTCATTTAAATAGTAAAAGCAGATGGTGAAAGGGGGAATAAAAGTCTTTTGTGTATCTGTCGACAAACCCAATTAATCTTTCAAATGAAATGATATAAAACATAGTTAAATTAAATATGAGCTTTCGGACTACTCAAATGGTAAAAACAGCAACAATTATTTTTTCTTTTATGTAATGCAGCAGCTTCTTTTAAACTGACAGTAACACTTGTTTTCTATTTCAGACATTCTTTCAGGTAAAGCAGTGTTGTGGTACTGACCTCTCTTGGAGATTTAAAGCTGCAGCACCAGCAAGAACATGTTTTAAGATAATTCCTGGGTAGATTAGATCATCAATTAGCTCTCTCCATTTTGTTATGTTTTCTGTTTAATTTTCTGAGGTTAAATTAATGGCCAGATTACATAGGACTTGAGGGCATATGGCAGGCAAATTGTATTATTGGAAAAGACTATCAGTCAAAAGTTTAATATTTTTGCTATATCCTTAGATGTTATAGAATAACAGCTGAATTTTAAATTGGCCACGTGCATAAAAAAAGGAGGTTATGTGTGTGGCCGGGCCTTGCGTGCACCGTGCCCATTTTCAAAAGGGCTCGGCTACGAGCGTAAACCCCGTTATACACAGAAGTGCCAGGCCCAGAGAAATGGGTGGTCCAGGGAGCCGGAGGGGGGGGGGGGGGTGCACGCAAGTTGCTTCTTCTCCAACAAAGCAGTAAGAGACAAAACAAAAAACAGGAAAGGTAGGAGAAAGGACTTCGGGGGTGGGGAGGAGAGGTGAAGAGGGAAGGAGTATGGGTAGGGGGATGGGACGTTCCCTCCCAGTCTGCTTCTTAATTGGAGTGGACTGAGAGGGTACCTAGGGAGGCCTGATTGCTTCACCGCGCATAATCTTTTAAAATTGGCCCTCCCATGTGTGCCGCCCGCACATGCACGTGCAGATTATAAAATCCTGTGTGTATCTGCGTGCGGCCATGGGGTTTTATAACTTGCACACACATGTTATAAAATCGGAGCGTGCACACCTTTTAAAATCTACCCCTTAGTTACTACTCAGCAATCTGGTTTAGAGAATTGCCAAGAGAGGTTAAATATATTAGAATCTCATGACCGTGTTGCTTAGGAATTTAAGTCTGTTTGTGCTTCTGACTGTTTCTTCATGAAACGACGATTAGAGATTCTTGTGTGTTAAATCTTCGTCTGCCTAATTTTCCTCGAACCCCGTTGATTTCTCCTCAACGGCTTGTTGAAAAGTTTTTGAAGGAGATTTTAGACATTGCCAACGAGCATTCGCCTTCTTGTTCCAAATATTACCTGTCTCATGTTCCCAAGTCAAATGCTGCTTCTGCTACTCCAGCTGCCTCATCTGGTGATTTCAACATGTCTGAATTTCTTGAGCAATCTAATGATATCAGTGACTGTTAATCTGTATGTTGGAGCTTGACAAAAATTTAATTATGAGATTATTTTTCAGCAATAGGGAAGCCCTGTTCTTGGGGCATAAATGTATTTTCCTGGACAACAAAGTAGACTGAATAATTTTCCTTACTACTGAGACACTGCTTTAAGATTGGGTGGTGAGTTTTTTCTTAGATATCCTGCTAAATGTCTCATTAAAATTGCTGGACCCAAAAAACAGCAAGGTAGGCGATCCAGTAGTGCAGAAGCGAAACAACGAAATGGGATGCCACAACGAAGTCTTTTTCAAAACTTTATTGATGGAGACGTAAAAAAACTGCCCGACTCTGGCCGAGTTTCGCCACATGAAGCGGCTGCCTCAGGGGCTAAAAGAAACATGTATATCAATATGTATATAAATATAAAACATCAATATGTATGTAAATACATAAAAAATCATAAAATTAATAAAAACAAACAACACTTTAAATTTCAATCATAAAAATGATAAAATCATAAATACAAAACCAGAGACTCTATCACATATCCATGTCTTTGAGTGTTCTTATCAATGTTATTTTTATGTGATAGAGTCTCTGGTTTTGTATTTATGATTTTATCATTTTTATGATTGAAATTTAAAGTGTTGTTTGTTTTTATTAATTTTATGATTTTTTATGTATTTACATACATATTGATGTTTTATATTTATATACATATTGATATACATGTTTCTTTTAGCCCCTGAGGCAGCCGCTTCATGTGGCGAAACTCGGCCAGAGTCGGGCAGTTTTTTTACGTCTCCATCAATAAAGTTTTGAAAAAGACTTCGTTGTGGCATCCCATTTTGTTGTTTCATTAAAATTGCTGGTAATAGGTTTGTCTTTTTTTTTAACCTGAGCAGTTACAATCACTTTTGGACAGAAGGTTAGCCTTGAATCCTGCCCCTACTCCTGAGTTTATTTGAAATGCAGTCAGCAGTCATTTATTTTATTTTGTTTTCTCTGTGTCAAGGATTTCCTATATTTAGATTTTTCCTTAATTGAGATTGCTCCGGTAACCTTCTTTGCCTCTTTGCTATTCTGAGATAGGGCATTCTTATTACGTTCTTGCTACATTCTTTTTCTTTTTTTCAGTTTATTGTTACTGGGGATTGCCTTTATTTGTTCTGTGCAAGTTGTGTTGCTTGTAAAAATAATTGATAATACATAAAGGGGCAGATTTTAAAAGGCCTGCGCGCGCCGAGCCTATTTTACATAGGCTTGGTGACGCGCGCAAGCCCGGGATGCACGTATGTCCCGGGGCTTTGAAAAAGGGGCGGGAAGGGGGCGTGGGCGGGGCGCCTGTTTGTGCACAAGTTACGCCTGCCAGAGGCAGGCGTAAATAAGACAACAAAGGTAGGGGCGATTTAGGTAGGACTGGGGGGCAGGTTAGATAGGGGAAGAGAGGGGAAGGTGGGGGGGGGAGTGGAGGGAACGGGGAAAGCCATCGGGGCTCCCCTAGGGCTCGGCGCGTGCAAGGTGCACAAGTGTGCACCCCCTTGTGCGCCCTGACCCCGGATTTTATAACATGCGCACGGCAGCGCACGCGTGTTATAAAATCGGGCGTAGATACTAAAATCTGGCCCAAAGAGTTAAAAAAAAAACTTAAAGGCCAGATGTGTGACAGGTTCTACCCCTACAATGTGATATCTATGGGGAGAAGGGGGGTGCTTGGTCCCTCTGTTCCTAAGTGTCTGTAGGCTTCACCTGCTTAGCCACTGCCATCATTATGGATCCAATGGAAATCCACATCATTATGGATCCAATGGACATCGTCACTCCGATACATGCAAAATAATAATGAATTTGCAGTGGCAGAACAAGCATGAGAAAAGAGATTTTTTTTTAACGTTTTGTTTGGGGGGGGGGGCAGGGAGATTGATATAATACAAATACAAGAATATGGCAAAACCAAATATATTAGGACAAGAAATAAAGGCGCCTAAGCACAAAATCCAAAATGGAGGTAATAAACCTTAGAATTAAACTGAACCATATTTTCACCTGCTTTAAAGACCATCCGCTGTGGTTCAAAGGCATTTCGTTTTGTCAGGCCGTGGGGAGCAGGAGGGCCAGCATTTCAGCATCGCATTCCCTCTCCTGTGACTGCCGGAAAGAACGTCACATCCTGAGGGCTCAGACACAACCCCTTACAAAGAACACAGGCAGGGAACAAAAAGGGGATACAAAACAGGTTCAAAGATGCAAAATAAAATGCTTTCTGAAGCCAATATGATCCGTGGACTTGATGGAGGCAATTTTCAAAACTGTGTGGATGGGCAAAAAGTCTGCAGATAGCTACATTTTGTAACGAGACAATGCGCACGTTTCTTTGAAAGCTGCTGAAGAAACAAGTACCTCCCGCAGAGAGTTGCACCTCCTTTTTCTGCAGATACATTTACTGACCAAAGCAATGCACGCAGTTTTGAAAATCCAAAAGGACCCATGTTTCCTCTTCCCCCCCTCCCCCCCTCGACTTAACTCTCACCCTGGTAATGCCTCCACTGCAGTGCAGATAAACATTGGGGACCTACGCATGCACTTTAACCCACGTGCAGAGTGAGCCCTTTTACCTGAGTTAAATAGCCATTTACCCCTATAAAATGGCTTTTGAAAAATGCTCTCTGTGGGAGGTAATTTCTAAACCGCTTGCGTAAGGAAGTCAGAAAAATGCACGTTAAGCTACACCAATCTTCAAAACAGACATACGTGTGTCAGTGGACTTTCCAAACGATCCCACCAGGTCTTCCCACACCTGCTTAAACGTCTGCTCAAATTTTCTGTGAAAATTAACATGCATGTTTTTTAAAATCTTAAAGCATGTGCATACCTGCAAGCCCCTTCCCCACCTCCACCCCCAGGAGCATCTCTGCTCAGGCTGCATGTTGTGAATGAAGGGCAGCTGTAGAGAGGGGCGTTGTAGACACCACCTCCTGGAGTGGCACGGGACTGGAACTAAGTGGGGATGGTCCAGTGAGGCTGGAGAGCTGGAACAAGGCGCAGGCTGGGCTGGGGGCACAGGAGTGCTGGGACTGAGTGCTAGAAAGAGTGGAGCTGGAACCACAGGAACAGAGTGAGGCAAGCGTGGAAGTGGAACACTGGAGATGAGTGTCGGTAAGGGTGGTACAGGAACAGAGTGGAGGTAAGCATGGAGCTGGAAGCAGGAATACATGGAACTGGAATGCTGGAACAGACAGGACTGGAACAGCAGGAATAGGCTGGATCTAGGTGCAGGTGAGAGTGGAGTGGATGCAGGTATACGTGGAACTGGAACAGACAGGATCTGAGTGCAGGTAAGCGTGGACTGCAACAGCAGGAACCGACTGGATCTGGGTGCAGGTAAGAGTGGAGTGGATGCAGGTATACATGGAACTAGAATGCTGGAATAGACAGGGACTAGGGCACAAGACAGGAGGACAAACCAGAACAAGGACTACACAGAACATGGAACATAGAATGCCCGAAGGCAGCACAGACAAAGCAAGGCCGAGAGACCTTGGAGAAAGGAAGAGACCTGGAGTTTCAGGGCACGGTCAGCTCAGGAAACACAGGCCTAGAGTAGTCCGCAAGACAAGGAAGAAACCAGAAGGCTCTCAAGCCACAGAGCAAAGCTTGGAACAGAAGGCCGAATGGCCTCAAGACAAGACAAAGGTAAGCTGGGAACAGAAGGCTCAGAGGCCAAGGAGTAGGGAAAAGCAAGACTGGAGTCAGAAGGTACGGAAGCCATGAGACAAAGCTAGAAATGGCTTGAGAAAGCCTCAAGGGAAAGAAGGCTAGAGCAGGGAACCAAGAAGGACTCGATGCCAAAGCATTCAGGCATGGGAGAGACCTGGATTCTGGGTGTGGCACAGGCAGGAGAGAAGGGGTTAGTCAGCCAGGGGAATGAACTCATGGAGGTCCCCTGCTGGCGAGAAGGCAGAAGCACAGGCTGAGGACAGAAGCCAGAGAATGCGGGAGAACAGGTCAGAGCTGGGCTCAGTGGGGTCCTCTGGTGGAGAGGAGGCTGCGCAGCGGCCGGAATCGCAACACTTTGTAAACTTTACCCATGAACATGACATTCGCATGTACGTCCACCCACATAGTGGGCTGGCAATTTTGTAAGAAGCCATTTCTGCATGTAAAACACTCTTTATTCTGCAGAAGTCCCTTGAAAAATTACCCTCCATGTACAACGCATATGTGTCAGATCCTTTTGTAATATGTTAGCTTATTCATTAGACTCTACATAGCAGAAGCAGTGTTCAGAGCTGAATTGGTCAATTTAAATATCATATATAGCATGATGAATCTGAAAGCAAAGAGAAGCAGTTTACCTCCCATTTTGTTCTTAATCTCTTTTGACCTAATCTAAATGGATTTGTATTATCCAACATCTACAGTAATCCCCGCTGACTGCTAAAACGCCTAGCAGTAATGCAAGAAGGAAATTGTAAAATGCAGCTGTTCCTTCTGAAAAATTCAGCTTTAGTGCTCTGTTACCGTAGCATGACCTATGGATTTCCTCCTCCTCCTTTGCATCAGGCCAGCTTAAAGTACTGCAGAAGGAGGAAAGGCTTTCCAGGGAAATAATGGATCTGCATCTGAGCAGTTCCTTACTGGCAAAGGAATGCACCCAGCGAAGCAAAGTATTTATCTCCACTATATTTGTTTGCCATTAATCACTGGACCATCCTCCCTGCCTTTCTGCAGGAATCTGTACCAAAGCTTTGGCACGTTCCACTCAGCCTTAGTGCTCTACACTGCCAGACACTTAAAGAACAATCATAAATCTTTCACATTATTCCTAATTTTGGATGCCTCAGCCAATAAAAACAATTAACATTTAAACAGCAGCCCCCCAAAACAGCTCTTCTGTTGATTGCTCCAGCTACTCCCCTCCTTCAGCTTGCAAGGAAAAGGAGGGGAAGAGCTGGAGAAGAGAGCAAAGCTGTTTTTCTGCTCTGCAGTGTCTGCTCCAAACTTACCTTCCCCCACCTACACTCCATTTCACACAGGTATAGTCTCCCATAATGCACTGCGGATGCTACGGTGCTCAGAGATAGAGGAGGGATGCATGAATATCGGGCACAAACAACAGGACTCATAATGTCGTGGTAAAGGCAGGTAGAGGACAAGAGCAGAGGAACTATCGGAATGAGCTTGAGCATTTGCTCAGTCATATGGAATTTCAGAGGGCCAAAAAAAGAATACAGGGCCCCAATATTCAAAACGTGTTCAGTGCTATTTAGTCAGATAAGTAAGACTTATGCAGCTGCTGACTATGCGCCTATATTCAGCGGCCACCGCTTAGCCGTATAAGTCCCTTAAATGGCTAATCGTTACATGCACAAAAAGTAGGCATGTTCTCGGTGGATCGGGTGAGGCGGAACAAGTTAGCCGTATAACTTACATGGCTAATTACCGATATTTGGAGTTAGCCATATAAATATAAGTGTAAGTTTAGAAGCCTCATAGAGCAGGTCTAAACTTAGCCAGGTAGACTTACTGGGTAAAAGGTAGATTCGCACAAAACCGGTCATGTATGCAGGCCGTGCGCAAGCAACGCAAATTTTAAGAAGCTGGGAAGTATATACGTGCGTACATACCTTTGCGCGGGTCAAGAATAAGGAGGCGGAAAAGGGGCGGGGCATGGGTGTTCCAGGAAGGGCCAAGACTTACATGTGTAATGCCAAAATTTGCAAAGGCTGATCATGGCAATCATTGGCATGTTACCTGCGTAACTTTTCTTCTAGTGATTTTGAGTTTTAAGAACATTGGGGGGAGGGGGGGGAGGGTTGTGGAGGAAGAGAGACAGTATGACAAGCTATATATCTCCCACTGTAAGAGGGGCACTTTCAACTCAGGGTGAGTTTTCGGGGGGGGGGGGGCAGTGTTACATTAGGGCGCAAGGGGCTGTAGACTCTTGTTACCCTGCACCCCCTCCCCCTAAATCCACCCTGAGTTGAAAGTGCCCCCTCTTACAGTGGGAGATATATATAGTGTCATATTGCCTCTCTCTCTCTCCCTCCCTTCCAATATGGTCACTTGCGTGAGTCCGTGCGAAAAAGCTGCACACATACAGGTGGCAGGGATATTTTAAATGATACATGCCTACAATATAAAATCAAGCGTATCTCTGCTCGTGTGCCAATACAGACATTTATGGGTGCATGCGTGTTCGTTTTAAAATTAGCCAGTAAATGCATATATATATATATATATATATATATATATATATGTGTGTGTGTGTGTGTTTGTGTGTATATATATTAGAGATGTGCATCATTTTTTGTGTTTGTGTCGTTCTTCGTTTTTCGGCCGCCATGGAAACTGTCATTTTTTTTCGGTTTGGGTCTTTTTTTTCGTGAAAAATTGATTTTTAGTTAGTGTGCGCTAACTCCCCGTTAGTGCATGCAAACTCCCCGTTAGTGCGCACTAACAAAAACCGTTAGATTTTGTAACTTTTTGTTAGTTTTTGTTAATGCGCACTAACGGGAGTTAGCGCGCACTAATCAGAAAAACAAATTTTTGCAAAAAATCTGGAAAATCCAGATCTTTTTCGGGCTCCCTGAAACATGCCGAATTGGACAATTTCGTTGAAATTTTCCAATTCGTCAAAAACGAATGCATATCTCTAATATATATATATATATGTGTGTGTGTGTGTGTGTGTTTGTATATATACACACACACACACATGTATATTCATTGTCTGCACTGTGCCACTGCATATACATTGTAACTTAGCCGGATACATTCTAATTGGCTAAGGTACTTACATGGCCGGCTTTGAATATCTACCCCATAATGTTTATGCTTTATTTTGTTTAGAAAACCTCTTTTTTGTTATTAACTGTCTGTTTTTGGAATTCATTGCTGCACTCTGTAAGAGTTTAGAAAGATTATTTAAATTTAGAAAGACCATGAAGGCTTATCTTTTCTCCAAAATTTTCTCTGTAATTTAATCTGTTTTAATAAGATCAATTGGTTGCACTAGTTCTTCGACCTTATGCAGCTACCTTCTTAATCAATTAATTTATTGTTTTTTTTAGCTCTGCCAGTATTGTATTCAAGCTCTACTGCAACTTGTTTAGCTGGTTTATTCTATTGTGTTTTAGTTTTTGTCAGTTTTATGATTTATGATTTTTTAATTGTATTTGGTTATTTTACTTTATATATAATTATTTACCACTTATTTTGTTAGTTTCATACATTTTACTATACATCACTCTGCTTTACCAATGTAATAAGTTGTGATTAATCAAATAATTAATCTGAACTATCAAATAAACAGATTCTTGCTCTGGATGACAAGGGGGGTTCAGAACCTGGTTCTCAGAGCAGAAAGAAAAGGCCAGGCAGGATAAAAGCTTGCAGTTATTCTTTTCCATAATCCTGTCTGGGTCTTGGCCTTGTGGTTCAGAGGAAGTGGTCCCTGCACACTGGGTAAAAGAGAATAATTGGTGATGAGCATAGCTGAGCTGGAATCACAAACAGGCTGATGAAATATCATGTGCGTAAAAAATCCGTGCACGTCCACCTCTTCTGGGCGCTTGGTGCAATACGCAAATGAGCCATAATTACTGAACAATGATCAAGCCATGAGCCTAGTTGTGCTGCAAACTCAAGCAAAAGAAACCCCTCCCTTTGAGGAAGAAAAGCCTAAGGATATTGGCTGTGGACACCAGTGGCTGATCAGGAGGTGGCATCAGGTCCCCCAGGAGAAGGTGGACCTTAGTGGCAGATTAGGAGGTGGCTTTGGGTCTCTCAGGAGGGCGCAGAGCAGAAGTACCGCAGAGTAAACATAAGAAAATGCCATACAGGGTCAGACCAAGGGTCCATCAAGCCCAGCATCCTGTTTCCAACAGTGGCTAATCCAGGCCATAGGAATCTGGCAAGTACCCAAAAACTAAGTCTATTCCATGTTACCGTTGCTAGTAATAGCAGTGGTTATTATCTAAGTCAACTTAATTAATAGCAGGTAATGGACTTCTCCTCCAAGAACTTATCCAATCCTTTTCTAAACACAGCTATACTAACTGCACTAACCACATCCTCTGGCAACAAATTCCAGAGTTTAATTGTGCGTTGAGTGAAAAAGAACTTACTCCGATTAGTTTTAAATGTGCCACATGCTAACTTCATGGAGTGCCCCCTAGTCCTTCTATTATTCAAAAGTGTAAATAACTGATTCACATCTACCCGTTCTAGACCTCTCATGATTTTAAACACCTCTATCATATCCCCCTCAGCCGTCTCTTCTCCAAGCTGAACAGCCCTAACCTCTTCAGCCTTTCCTCATAGGGGAGCTGTTCCATCCCCTTTATCATTTTGGTCGCCCTTCTCTGTACCTTCTCCATCGCAACTATATCTTTTTTGAGATGCGGTGACCAGAATTGTACACAGTATTCAAGGTGCGGTCTCACCATGGAGCGATACAGAGGCATTTTGACGTTTTCCGTTTTATTCACCATTCCCTTTCTAATAATTCCCAACATTCTGTTTGCTTTTTCGACTGCCGCAGCACCCTGAACCGACGGGTTAGCGCGCGCTAACAAAAAAACATTTATTTTTGTTATTTTTTGTTACTTTTTGCTATTTTTGTTATCGCGCGCTAACTCCTGTTAGCGCGCACTAACCCGAAAAACGAATTTTCACAAAAAAAAAAAAAAGAACAGGGATCCGCGGGAAAACGAGATTTTCCCACGGCCAGATGATCCCGAAAGTAGGAATGATTGGGCACCCGATTCACATCCCTAAAAATTATAGGCATATAGCTGGGAGACATTGGCAGGTAAGTGAATACCATGATAAACAAAGAGAAGATTTCCATAAGTGGCTTCAACATAGTCAGAGGTATCTTGAGGTAAAGATTCTCTAATTTAAGGTTTATCTATCTTATAACCATGTAAGATATCTTATTCCACACATAATTGACAAAATATTCTGGAGGAATTGTAGAGTATTGCAGACACAGCTACCTTCTACTATCAGGGCTACCTACTTCCTTCCAGAATAAATTCATAGCTCGACTGTTTAACCAAGCCTTCCCTAGATTCTACAACACAGACACAATCTAGTCCATCAGAAGCTTTCTGGGCTACCGCTATCCAACTAATTCCTAATATATATCACACTACTGATGTGTAACTTACTTCTTAACAAGATAAATTAGGAGGTCGATTTTCAGCTGCAGAGCAACTAGTTAAGTTAGCTGGATATAGCTATCCAGCTAACTTAACAGAGATATTCAGTAGTGCAGCCATACCACTGAATATCCATGGCTATCTTAGTTATCCTGATAAGTTTATCTGGCCAACTTTAGGATAGCCCTACAGCGCAACCGGAGTTAGCTAACTCTGCTCCACCCAGAAACACTTCTCACCTACCCCTGGAATGCCTTCAACTTATGCGGCTAAATTCTAGCATAACTTATGCGGCTAGAATTTAGCCGCCTATGGCTTTGAATATAGCTGAATAGCCATTTAGTTGGGTAACTTGTCATTTACTAACTATTTACATTAAGTAATCCACCTTGAGTCTACCTTTAGAAAATGGTGTAATATCAAATACTTATAAATAAATAAAAAATCGGATGCTTCTCTCAGGCCCATATTCCAGAAATATATGTAAAGAGGGAAATTAATTGTGCCAGCAGTTTGAGAGAGAGAACAACCATGGGCGAAAGGGACATAAAAAGGAAGAAAGGCGTAACAAAGTGCTTTTTCTTATTCTCACCCCAATGAGTCTGGACTTTCATTCTGCAGACATTATTGAGATGTAGGCCAATAAAGCATGATAATCATATGGTGACACAGTTACTAGACTGTAAGCATTTCAGCTGCTATGACCTCATCCAAGTGAGTCAATTACCAATGTCTTGAGGAACAACAGGATCTTGACTTGAAATGAAGCCAAACATGGTGTAGAAAATGATCAAAACAGAGCAGGATATGAATGGAAAATGCCAGGGAAAAAATGAAAAATCTATTTTAGAAGCTGCCTAAGCTATGCAAAATAAATATTGTAAGATCTTCTCTTTAAAAGTATAATGCACCCTTAGGCAGGGCAGCTGTAGGGAGCCTTGCTGACATAAGAGCACCCTTGACTGCTATGGCTCATATTTCCTGCTGCTTTTAAATTAGATTTCTTACAGTAATGCTGCACTCAGCTTTCACATTTTATTTATTCTTAATTGAATTAACAAGAATTTCCCTTAACATTTTGCCACTATACTGCTTTGAAATTTATTATTTTTTTGAAAACTGTTATATTACTTTGAACAGTTAACAAGGATTCCTCTAAGGACCAATGATTGATCAACACATTGCTGCTCCAGCACAATAAGAGTATAGTGCAGCACAAAGGAGTCTAACCAGCTTTGATATGATCTCTTTCAAGTTAAAGGTCAAGAAGAAGCAGCTGCAACTGGTTGATTAAACTGAGAAATCATTTAGTAACAAAACATAAATATCAAAATGACGTAGCAGCTTTGCTATTAGGTCATTATGTCTGGCACTGAACTGTATTTTCATAAAATATTATAGAAAAAAAACCCTTTTCAACCTTTTCTTTCAAAATCTTGCATTTGAAAAAGTGCAAAAACTTAAATACACCTTATGTATGTGCAAGCTGATATTCAGTTCACTTCCCTATCCTTTACTAAACTATATACATTCCTTGAGCTATTGATGAGTCTATTTCTTAGTACCATTATTTGTTTTTCTAGGCTTATTCTTAACTCTCACAGAACAATATCCCAACCAAAGTTCCATCTAACATTTTTTCCCAACATAAGGAGAAATTGTCTATTATCACATCTTTGAAGCCAATGCACATGTTCTTGAGCATGGCTGGGGCAATGCGTGCCTCATCTGTAACTGGCTAACAGAAAACATATTTTGATGCAGTAGCATTAGATAGCTTTGACTTGCATGAAGGCTTGATATTTGATATTTAAAATAAAAAAAAATTAAAGTAATTTTTTCACATTTGTTGGACTTGTAGCTGATTACTTCCTTCTTGCTGTTTTCTTTTTTCTTAGCCATTCATTGCAACAACTCCTCCTCAAATGAAGGACATGATACATGATTTTCTTTGGAACCCAGCACGAGTTACTTTCTGCTCTGGCTTCTTCTTCCTCCAGTTCCATTAACCCTGTTTCATTGTAACTTTTTGCCTTTCTTCGCTATGTTAATGTTAAGGTTATAACCCCGGTTCCTTGTAAACTGACATGTTATGATCTGTATCATGAATGCCGGTATAAAAAAGCATTAATTAAATAAATAAATAAATAAATAAATAAATAGTGTACTCAGACGTTGGCCAAGAGATGTCACTGAGTGATGATTGAGAGAACATTCTGAGGTCATAAACATTCTCAGTCATTGCTGATCTGAGAAGGACCAAGGTTCAGGAACTGAGCCTCAGTTTTCCACAAGGCAGCACTGAATACTGCCATTTGGCCAACAGGTTGACCCCTTTGCTTTTTTTTTTTTTTTATTAATCATTATTTATTTCTCTATAGTCCCTGAACCACATGGTATGGCCAAAGAACTGTGAACCCTTATATTTTAAGCCTTTAGTTTTATGACCCCCATGGAATCCTATGAGCATGCTCTAGAGGAAGATGTTCGGAAAGAAGTGTAAGCTCAATATGTATGTTCAGAGTTATTAGGTAGAGCTGAGACAGTGTGCATTGGGTATAAGTATTCAGAAGGGAGCCGAGAGAAGGAGGGCAGCAGGAAAAATGGCTGGCTCTTGGTGAGACTATAAAATCCTGGGAAGAACATAAAAAGCAGGGCTAGTCAGCGAGGTTTGAAGGGTTGGGACTCAAAGGGTAAAAGGGAGGAAGGTTAATATTGGGGTTTAGGAAATCCTAGCCTTTACCTGAGTGAACTGGGAATGGACTGGGAAAACTGGTAATTGTATCAGTGTGGCTAATAAAATCCCTCCACTTATGCAGTAGATCTGGCATTTGAGTGTATGAGCCCACATCCATACAAAATTGTGCACACATGTACGTGCATAAAGCCATTTAATATCATAGGTGCAGATCTGAAGATGGCAAAGCAATGTGACAAGGTGATAGCTTAAAGCCAGAAGAATGCTGAGCTGCATAGAGATGAATAACCAGTAAGAAAAAGGAGGTGATAATGCCCTTGTACAGGTCCTTGGTGAGGCCTCACTAGGAGTACTGTGTTCATTTCTGGAGTCCATATTTCAAAAGGGACAAAGACAGGATGGAGGTAGTCCAGAGAAGAGCCACAAAAATGGTGTGAGGTCTGTATTAGAAGACTTATGAGGAGAGGCAAAATGATCTGAATATGTATATCCTGGAAGAGAGGAGGTGCAGAGGGGGTATGATACAGACCTTCAGATACCTGAAATGTTTTAATGATGCACATTTGACAAACCTTTTCCATTTGAAAGAAATCAGATCTAGGGGTTATGAAATGAAACACCAGGGAGGATAATTCAGAATCGTCAGGAAATATTTCTTCATGGATAGGGTGGTGGATGCTTGTAAAGCCCTTCCAGAGGAGGTGGTGAAGACGAAAACAATGAAAGAATTCAAAGGGGCATGGGAAAAACACTGTAGTTCCCTAAAGGATCGAGGATGGAAATGAAGAAAAAAAAATGCATGGGGTAACTTCCTGGTGTGGCAGTTACTACCCTTAACCAATAAGCCTTCATATTATTGATACAGCTCCATCATGGCTCTCTGCTTCAATGGCAGGGGGAAAAGAGGAAATGGATTTGAACAGTAACCAATGAGGGCCCCAAATTTTATGGTCTGGGGAAACAAATAAGATGGGAGTAACTTGCTGATGCAACGGTTACTATCCTTAACCGATAAGCCTGATACTTTGATGCAACTCCAACATTGCTCTCTGTTTCAATAGTAAAGGGAAATGGGGAATTGGATTCAAACAGCAACCAAAGAGACCCATTGTTTATAGTCTGAGAAACTGATAAGCATGGGAGTAACCTGCATGTGCAGCAGATATGACCATGAGAAGACTGGATGGACCATATGGTCCTTTCCTACGTCATTTCTATGTTTCTATGTATGTTATAAAATGGCCACGTCCATTCATGTGAGTTGGCATATGTGCATACATATACACCCATGTGGCTGTTTCAAAGTTACCGTCCCTGAGAATTGGACTTCCATTATAACTAGCCATGAAGGGAAAGAACCCAAGAGTGAAAAAGAGGCAAGGGAGCCAACAGTCTTATAGAGGGCCAGAAGTAGGCCCTTTGTCTACATCACACCAATAGTCACGGAATAACAATCCTCTCTTTTACATTTTTAGCCATTTTTTTTTGTATATTTTTATTTTTTATTATATATATATATATATATATATATATATATATAATTTTTCAATAAACAAACTTTTAATAACTATGCAAAAATTCACATGAACCATGGCTGCCTGGACTATCATTTCTTTTAGAAAGGGAAAAACCTCAGACAGCAGAACACCAGAATCTTTTCTTATTATTCTCTATGTGCTACTCATGTTTGTATTTTACTGCCATCTCTGGTAAAAAAAAAATCAAACCTTCACTTTTCTCAAATATATCTCAGTCTCAACCTTTTAAATCTGAATCCATCTTAGATTTTAAAACAATTTTAATTTCTATCACAAAACATCCATTCTTTTTTAAAAAGGCTGTGCAGTCCATAACAGTTCTTCAGTTTCAAGTGGCTAATGATGTTTAATTCCTTTAACTATTTTTATGCTTAATATGCCAAACATACTCAATACTTATCTCAAACATGTCAACATGGCCATGTTTCGCTCTTCTTTGAGCCGCTTCAAGGCTTATATTTGAAGATAAGTACCACTCCTTCAGCATCTTACAATGGCCATCTTTTTTCTAAAGGAAAAGAGTGTCAAGTATAATGATTCAAACAAATCTAACCTCAGCCAATCAAATAAGGAATACAAAGACAAAGACACATGATTCCTCTTTAGCCAATCCAGTATCACTAAATCAGTGCTTATTGGCTTATATTTGTCATAAAAACAAAACAAAACATTGTTTCAAAAAAATCTCCATTCCAATTCACTCCAACTAATTCTACTGTAATCTCAGTTCTTTATTTTAATGCTTTTTTAAATCCCAGTTCACTGAATTATATCCCATCAAGCAACATGTTAAGTTAAATGAATCATGTGAATGTCTTTCAATCTTTTTATGTAGTCAAATATCTTTATTCCAAAAACCTTTACAAAAAATGTGCCCATTCTGTTGAGAGATGCAATCCACTTTGTTGTATGAAATTCAATCAATAAATCCAATGTTGATCTTGTTGAATCAATAACCTGTTTTAATTGCTGGCCTGAGGATAAGCAGAAGATTGGGCCACTGTACAACAACATAATTGATCAAATGTGTGCTTCTTCTCAGTACAATGTTGAACCAATGGTGCTTCTAAACATCGATGAAGTAAACAGCTCTTATGTTCCGCTAATCGTGTGCACAAATTTTGGCTTATTTTGCCCACATACAATAATTTGCATGGACATTTAATTATATCTACCACAGAGGTCTTATTACAATCAGCAAAATGTTTTCACAGATATTCACAGCCATCCACAGGATTCACAAACACAGTAATCCATAGCATTATACCACAAAAGCTCCAATGACCACAGCTTTTATGTCCCATTGCAATTGTTTGCTGTGCATTTTTATCACTGCTGAACATGGACAGAGATAACTTATCTCTAAGGTTCTGTCCTCTTGTATATGCAAAACAGATCAAAAACTTAAAGCAATCATGTAGAGCAATAGCATTCCAATGGTCTTTAATAATGCCTAGGGATGTGCAGAGCAAAATTTTATGTTCATATTTCTTATGTCCGAAAGGGGGTCCCACTTGCGGCCAATATGGACATAAAAAAAATCTAATGAGTTGGGTATATGTACATATGTCGCCCATTAAAGTCAATGGGGGAAGGATTTCCAGCCTATTTTTGGCTGCAGAATTGTGGTTTTCTTATCAATTGGCCCAGGAGAGAGTTCCCTTTCCTTTGTGCAGGGAAGTACTCCCTGGAAAGGGTCCACCCCTAGAGTTGTGTGTACCCGGTGTTTACATTGGCGTCCAGTGAATATCGTTGGCGTCTAGTGAATTCCGTTGGCGTCTAGTGAATTCAGACGGTACTTACGCACTTCAGCAGATGACAAAGGAATTGGAGGATCTCTCAGAAATAAGAATACGTGTGGGAACACAAGGTCTGGATGAACAGGCAGGCACAGCAATGGAGTTAAAACAGCAGTAGGAACACAAGGCCTGGATGAACAGGCACTTCCTTCGAGGACAGAGGTCAATCCCAGCTAGGGACACAAGGCCTGCATGAACAGGCACAGGAACTAGGTTAAAACACTGGTAGCTCGCCAGCATCTTTCTGATGCATGCTAGAATATTGGCAGCGGTGTGGGCATGGTCCGTCAGGTGGGTGTGCAGTAAAGCCCACCTCCACCCTCATGCTTGTTTAGGGAAGGACTCCCTGGAACGGGTCCACCCCTAGAGTTGTGTGTACCCGGTGTTTACATTGGCGTCCAGTGAATATCGTTGGCGTCTAGTGAATTCCGTTGGCGTCTAGTGAATTCAGACTGTACTTACGCACTTCAGCTGATGACAAACGAATTGGAGCCTAGGATCTCTCACAAATAAGAATACGTGTGGGAACACAAGGCCTGGATGAACAGGTACATCATTCGAGGACAGAGGTCAATTCCAGCTAGGGACACAAGGCCTGCATGAACAGGCACAGCAACCAGGTTAAAACACTTGTGGGAACACAAGGCCTGGATGAACAGGCACAGCCACTGAGTTAAAACACCTGTGGGAACACAAGGCCTGGATGAACAGGCACCGCCACTGAGTTAAAACACCTGTGGGAACACAAGGCCCGGAAGAATGGGCACAGCAACTGAGTTAAAACACCTGTGGGAACACAAGGCCTGGATGAACACGGATACTCGGATAGTAATTATGTGTTTTTTTAATGTATTTATATTCTTATTCGAAAACGTTTCTAGCACGTCATACTTGATTACACTCAGGTACTGTAGGTATTTCCCTATCCCCAGAGGAACACAAGGCCTGGATGAACAGGCACCGCCACTGAGTTAAAACACCTGTGGGAACACAAGGCCTGGATGAACAGGCAGGCACAGCAATGGAGTTAAAACACCAGTAGGAACATGGATGAACACTGATACTCGGATAGTACAATTTTTTTTTTATGGATTTATATTCTTTTTTTAAAAAGTTTATAGCACTTCATTTATTTTTATATTTATTTGTCATTTTTATATACTGACATTCTTGTATTCAATGCAAATCATACTTGCTTACACTCAGTTACTGTATGTATTTCCCTATCCCCAGAGGAACACAAGGCCTGCAGGAACGGGCACAGCAACGGAGTTAAAACACTTGTGGGAACACAAGGCCGGGATGAAGAGGCGCAGCAGTCGAGCACAGAGGTCAATCCCAGCTAGGGACACAAGGCCTGGATGAAGAGGCACATCATTCGAGGACAGAGTTCAATCACAGCTAGGGACACAAGCCGCGGAGGAAAAGACACTAACCAGGATCCTCCAAGCCCTCATTTTCTCCAAATTAGACTACTGCAACTCTACATTTCTTGGACTCCCTTCCTCATACACAAAACCACTCCAAATGGTTCAAAACGCAGCAGCCCGTCTACTAACAAACACTAGGAAAAGAGACCACATTTCCCCAGTCCTAAAAGACCTCCACTGGTTACCAATTCAGTTCAGAGTCATTTACAAATCCATCACCTTGATATACAAAATCTTTCACCAACACACCATAATCGACCTACAAATTCCTCTCCGTTTATACAAATGCACAAGACCGACCAGGGAAGCCTACAGAGGATGCCTCCTTGTTCCACCCTCCAAAACCACTTATCACAGCACCTTTAGAGATTGAGCCCTTTCCACAGCAGGTCCACCGTTATGGAACTCCATCCCCCCAGATCTCAGAAATGAACCTTGCCTCCTAACCTTTCGGAAAAGACTCAAGACATGGCTTTTCAGGCAAGCCTTCCCGAACTGCACCTAACACACACCATCAATAAATTCTCAGCTCAGAAGCTGTATATATTGCACGCCATATTTGTAATGTACTCTTGTATATTTTTATATTCTACACATGTATATAATTAACCTCCTCTATCCCTCTTTATTTCTTACACTCCCAGTTCATAGCCCCAGTTAATTGTAACTGCATCTCTTCACCACGTGTATTTATGTTATAGGTTGTTTTCTTTGCACCCCTGTTTTCTGTAAAGCGACATCATGTGAACGATTTCATGAATGCCGGTATAAAAAAACCTTAAATAAATAAAATAAATAAGTAAGTACCGCAAGGGAAAGTTGAAAACAACTTTGAAGAGGGAGTTCAAGAGGGCGTGAAATTGTAAAGAGGTAAATGGGTGGGGTCCGTGCAGTCCGCCCGCAGGATTCAACCCGGCGGGTTCGGTCGGACCGGGGTTTCGGCGGATCCCCCACCCCCACCCCTTTCGCGGGGGGTGGGGGAGGGGCGGGGAACGCCTCCCGGACGGCCCCGGCCCCCGCAGGGCGCATTTCCTCCGCGGCGGTGCGCCGCGACCGGCAACGGGTCGGCTGGGAAGGCCCAGGGGGGGCAGGTGGCCCGCTGCTCCGGCGGCGCGTGTTATAGCCCCCCCTCCCGGCGTTTCCTCCTTCCCCTTTGGCAACTGTTAACTTGTCTTAACCTCATTCACTACATCTATGCAGACGATGTTCAGATTCTTATTCCCATAACAGAATCTATTAACAAACTTGGCTATTCTTACAAGCCTTCCCTGATCCTTCAAACTTTCACTAGATAAGTACAGCTACTCAGCTTTGAATATGGAACTTCGCCCCTCCAATATTCTCCTCATTTAGCTACCCTACTTATGCACTTCAGAAAATGACAAAGGAATTGGAAGATCTCTCAGAAATAATAATACGTGTGGGAACACAAGGTCTGGATGAACAGGCAGGCACAGCAATGGACTTAAAACACCAGTAGGAACACTAGGCCTGGATGAAGAGTCACATCATTCTAGGACAGAGGTCAATCCCACCTATGGACACAAGCCGCGGAGGAAAAGAAACTAACCAGGATTCCCTCCGTAACGGCGAGTGAAGAGGGAAGAGCCCAGCGCCGAATCCCCGCTCGTCCGGCGGGCGCGGGAAATGTGGCGTACGGAAGATCGCCTCTCTGGCGCCGCTCAGGGGCCCAAGTCCTTCTCATCAAGCCTCAGCCCGCGGACGGTGTTAGGCCGGTAGCGGCCCCCGGTGCTCCGGGACCGGGTTTTCTCGTAGTCTGTTTGTTTGGGAATGCAGGCCAAAGTGGGTGGTAAACTCCATCTAAGGGTAAATACCGGCTCCGGTGCGTGTTATTGCTCCCCCCCCCCCCGGCAGCAGCTTCGCCGTTTCCCCCGGACAAGGGTCCACCTCCAAGTTCAACAATTTCTTACTCTTTACTTTGTCTGTCGAGGCTTGACGTCTCTAAAAGGGTTTGACCTGGAATGCTATCCATGTCCATCCAATATCGCATACAATATAAAGTGGCATGTTTAATTCAAAATGTTGTACACGGGGAGATCTCAGAAATGAACCTCGCCTCCTAACCTTTCTGGAAAGACTCAAGACATGGCTTTTCAGGCAAGCCTTCCCGAACTCCACCTAACACGCACCATCAATAAATTCTCTGCTCAGAAGCTGTATATATTGTATATACAGGTGGCCCGCCGCTCCGGCGGCGCGTGTTATAGCCCCCCCTGGCAGCAGCTTCGCCGTTTCCCCCGCCGTTTCCTCCTTCCCCTTTGCCAACTGTTAACTAGTCTTAACCTCATTCACTACATCTATGCAGACGATGTTCAGATTCTTATTCCCATAACAGAATCTATTAACAAAGCCATCGCACTTTGGAACAACAGCTTACAAGCCATCACTAATCTCCTCAACAGTCAAAGCATGAGATCTTATTAAGAAACTGACATTATCCTCAACAAATTCTTACTCCTAGCAAAACCTCTACCAAGTAAGTACACAGGGGTCTGTATTTTCATACCCCAGTGCTTGCTGTTTGAATACCGCTCTTGCCGTACCGACCTGCAGGGACCACCTAGGGACACAAGCTGTGGAGGAAAAGAAACTAACCAGGATTCCCTCAGTAACGGCGAGTGAAGAGGGAAGAGCCCAGCGCCGAATCCCCGCCTGTCCGGCGGGCGCGGGAAATGTGGCATACGGAAGACCGCCTCCCCAGCGCCGCTCGGGGGCCCAAGTCCTTCTGATGGAGGATCAGCCCGCGGACGGTGTTAGGCTGGTAGTGGCCCCTGGCGCGCCGGGACCGGGTCTTCTCTGAGTCGGGTTCTTTGGGAAATCAGCCCAAAGCGGGTGGTAAACTCCGTGTAAGGCTGAATACTGGCACGAGACCGATGAAACAGCTAGTAGCAATCGGA